>NW_006408583.1:1360821-1365024 GCF_000296735.1 Chrysochloris asiatica
AAAAAAAAAAAAAAAACATGTATCATGAGAGTGATTATTTAACAACTGCATTTTATTCTTCCATGCATTCTTTGTGCTCCTATTTCCATGTGCAGTTTTTTTTTTTTTTTTTTTTCTATTTAATCAACTTCCTGCTTTTCCTAAGGGCATTACGGAAATGCCTCTCTGATGCCAATTAGGGCACTGCTGTGTGAATTAGTTTCTTCACTGGCTGAATAAATAATTTTAGTCAAGCCACACATAGATTCAGAACTCACTTAATCAGCACTTAACTAGTGTTCAGAGCTAGTATAACAGCCTTTTCCCCTTAGAGTCAACATTGAAGGAGATACTATTTGTGCCAAAAGGAAGCAGATAAAACAGACCAGTTAATAGGACTATAAAGGACAATAAGATATTGTTCTAGTTTACCCTTCAGCCTCAAGTAAAATTGTTCCTAAACCATACTAATAAGACAAAACCTGCCCTTTTCTTTGAGGAACATCTGTAGGGGAGGTTTCTCAGCATTTGAGTGTAATTCTGAGTGACGTATGTACATGTGCATGTAACTTGTGGCTGAAGGCCAACAGAGAAGAAGAATAATCATCCAACCTTTAAATGATCTTTCTCTTTAAATCCACATGTACTTCCATTTTTACAGAAGAGGAAGTAGGTTCAGTGTTGGTATATATTTTGGTCAGAAGAACAAGACTGGTTAGTGACAGAACAAGGTTTGACGCCAACTCTGCTTAATTCTTTCACCCAAATGAAGAGAGGGATGCTTAAGAAGGCAGAGTGTGACTTCGGTTGGGAGCTTCTTCTTTCTTTTAAGACCCTGAATATTCACATTCTAAAATCTTACATGAAATAGAGAAGGTGGGAGGATCTCTTAAATCACATGCTTAAATGGAATGCTCCCTGGCAGGTCAAGTCTAAGCAAGGTTTTCCAAACCAAGCCACCACACTGTCACCTTGCAGATAAAGAAGAGCAAAGTTCAGTTAGTAACAAAACTTCGGTTTATTTAGAAGTCTCTTCAACAACACCTGTAGAAAACCAGGGATATGGACAACGATAAAAGATCAGGGAAGACCATTACTTGCTTAAGCTTGTTTGAGGTTTGCTGGAATAGGTCCCTTGATTCCCAGTGCAGCACTTACTCAAGTCTACGTCTTCTTTTCTTGATCTAACGCGCAAACATGACTAGGCAATTTAGGTGATACGTATTTGCATTTATGAAGTCTCAGCTAACACTCCAGACTGGGTTGTCAAATAAGACCCACACAAGTTAGAGATTGTAACTCTGAATCAAAACAAGGGTATAGGCAGTGAAGAGGAGACAGAGCAGAAAGAGGGACCTCAATGAGGGATTTACTCAGTACTTCTTGGACATGGACCTCTGCTTAGAACACTATTTTGAGCCTTTAAGTGAGGCTTTCATGGAAACTCATGCATCAGGAAGAATTTAAGTTCAGAAACTTCTTTATTTTATATCTTAGATCAAGAGTTAGCAAGCTACAACTGGCAAGTCAACTCTTAGTTTTTACAAAGATTTATTGAAATATTGCTAGACCTACTGTCACATGTTGTTTAAGGCTGCTTTCCCACAACTTAAGCAACTCAAAAGTTGTGATAGAGATCATGTAGCCCATGTGCATAAGATATTAACGTTTTATCTAACTTTTTAACAAAGGTCCTCTGGTGGCATAATGGGTAGGTGCTTGACTATCAATTAAAGAGTCAGTGGTTCTAATCCACCAGCTACTCAGTGGGAGAAAAGACCTGGGAATCTGTTCCATAAAGTTTACAGCCTAGAAAACCCAATGGGTCAGTTTCACTCTGTGGTGCATATCATCCCATGGACTGCCAAAAGAACAAACAGATCTGTGTTGGAAGAAGTACAGTCAAAATGTTTCTTGGAAGCCAGGATGGCCAGACTTCATCTCTCATACTTAGACATATTATCAGGAGGGACCAGTCCATGGGGAAGGATATCATGTTTGGTAAAGTGAAGGGTCAGAGAAAAAGAGGAGGACCCCCAAGGAAACGGATTGAAACAGTGGCAGAAGAAATGGGCTCAAATGTAGCAATGATTGTGAGGTTGGCACAGGACCGGGCAGTGCTTCATTCTGTTGTACATAGGATCACTATGAGTCGGTATTGACTCTGTGGTGCCTAAAAACAAGTTAGAGTCATATGAGTCAAAATCTACTTAATGTCACACAATAATGGTCAACAAACCCTGTCCTAAAGTGTTGACATTCTCCAACAAGCTGAGTCTCAGCTTCCTGCATCTATTTCTTTTACGTAACTTTTGGTCAAGGACCTAATACAAAGGGCAATTTGTAGATAAGGTCTTTTCCTCCAAGTGGGGTGGGGAGAGTGAAGGTAATAGAGAAATTAGGAAAAGGAGTCTTGGTGATGAAATGATTAAGTGCTAGATTGGTAACCAAAGGTTGGTGATTGAAACCCACCAAGACTTGGTGATCCGTTTCCATAAAGACTCCCACTGCCATGAAGCTGATTCTGACTCATGTGACACTAAAGAACAGAATCCATCTGCTCCAAGTGTTTTCAAAGCTGCAAATCTTTATGGAAGCAGATTGCTTCAGCTCTCTCTCCTGGAGGGCTGGTGTGTTTGAACCATTGATCTTTCGGTCAGCAGTCCAATGCTTAATCCAGAATATAGCAGTTCTATGGACTAGTTCTACTCTATCATATATATGGGAGAGCTATGAAGGTGGTTCAAAAAGTTCGTGGAAAAATTCCATTTTCTTTTAATTCTGTTGTTCCATGAATTTTTTGAAGCCCCTAGGTATGAGTTGAAAACGGACTCAACAGCACCTAGCAATAACAAGATTTAGGAAAGTAAAAGTGAGTTTACAGATTAAGTAGAATTTGACAAGTCAAACTAAGAAAGACCAGCAGAAGCAATAGCATAAGTTAAAGTCTACCTAAACAAAGAAGAACACGCATTTAAGGATCAGGGGGAGAGAGAGGGTTTGAAAAGCTATTTACAAAATACAAGGCCCCTGGGTTCTGAAAGTTGGGAAGAGGGACCAAGATACAAAGGCACCTGGGGTCACAGTCCCGAGGTAAACGGAAAAGAAAATGTCCTGGCTCTAAACTTAGTGTGAGGAGATGATTTTGCTTGTGTTTTTTTCCTCTTATTTTTCCTGAACTTTTCTTTTCTTACATTTACTTACTGTTGGTCACTGCTTGACTCCAGTGAAAACTGATATAATACTTAAAGGTTAAGCACCACAAACAAATTTGCCTTATGATGGGAGAAATGTCAGAAAAAGGAATTAATTAAAAGAGAAAACGATGCCTCTTGGTAACCAAAGTACTCATCTGCAGTTAAATCAAGATCTTACCATTCTAAAATGTCAAATGTATCTATCTCTTTTGACTCATTCCATTTCTTAAAGAAAGAGTTATTACCTTGACATAAATTAATAACAAAATTTTCATGAGAAATGGTCTTTACTTTTTTAAGAAAAAAGATTTATATTTGAAACAGTATCATAGAGGATATTCAGATTCATTTAATTGTGTATTTATAAGCAAATGATCAAACTCTAAAAGCTTGTGCTTATGTAAAGAAATCAAACAACTAAAATCCATCTATTTCTGTATTTCTTCTTAGTTCTATAGTGCCTTTCAACCAACAGGTTTTTTTTTTAAAGTCTAAATTCAGTTAGTATGTGTTGTTTAAAAACAACCTACTTTATGTCATCAAGTTCAAACAGATATTTTTTTAAAGCAAAATCATTTTGGCTCTAACAGAACAACAAGTACAACAAAGCATTTCAATCAACAAAGAGTGTGCATTTCAAGGACACAGATGCCATTGTCGGAAATAAGTCAGGGGAGGGAGATACAGCACAATTCTGAGAACCATTAGAGGATTCAATTCCTAACAAACAGTGTCTCCCTTTAAATAAGGTCCATTTGACTTGGACTCTGGTCTCCTCTCTTAGAGTCCCTATGTAGTACAAACAGATAACACACTCTGCTACTAACCAAAAGGTTGTTGGTGTTGTTGTTAAGTGCCAGCAAGTCAGTTCTGACCCATAATGACCTTATATAGAATTTCCCAGGAGCAGTGGTGAAGTTGAACTGCTGATCTTGCAGTTCAAATTGACTGTGCAGGCCAACACATTAAATCAGAGCACCACACCAGGACTCCAACCAAAACGTTAGAGGTCCAAATTCACCCAAAG
>NW_006408583.1:1366129-1368990 GCF_000296735.1 Chrysochloris asiatica
CCCAGTTTCTTGGATTATTTGCTCAGCATACAGGTTGAATAAGTATGGTGAAAGAATACAACCTTGTCGCACACCTTTCTTAATTTTAAACCATTCTGTTTTCCCATGTTCTGTTCGAATAACTGCTTCTTGGTCCAGGTACAGATTCCTCATGAGCACAATTAAGTGTTCCAGAATACTCATATTTTGCAATGTTGTCCATAGTTTGTCATGAGCCACACAATCGAAAGCCTTTGCATAGTCAATAAAGCACAGGTAAACATCTTCCTGATGTTCTCTGCTTTCAGCCAAGATCCATCAGGCATCAGCAATGATATTCCTCGTGCCATGGCCTTTTCTGAATCTGACTTGAACCTCTGGAAGTTCACTGTCAATGAATGATTGTAGCCATTTCTGTATTACCTTTAGCAAAACTTTACTCCCATGGGATATCAAAGAGATTGTCCAATGATTTCGTCATTCCATTGGGTCACCTCTCTTTGGAATGGGCACAAATATGGATCTCTTTCAATCAGTCGGCCAGATACTTGTCTTCCAAATTTCTTGGCAGAGATGAGTTAGTGCCTCCTGTGCCACCTCACTTTCTTCAAAGATTTCAATTTTTATTCCATCAATTTCTAGTGCCTTGTTCTTTGCCAATTCCTTCAATGTACCGTGGACTTTCTCCTTCAGTAGCACTGGCTCTTGATCATATGCTACCTCTTGAAACGGTTGAATATTAACCATTTTCTTTTGGTACAGTGACTCTGTGTATTCCTTCCATCTTCTCTTGATGCTTTCTGCATCATTCAATAATTTGCCCAGAGAATCTTTCAATAATGAAAGACGAGGCTTAAAATTTTTCTTCAGTTCTCCCAGCTTGAGAAATGCTAAGCGTGCACTTCCTTTTTGGTTTTCTGATTCCAGATCTTTGCACATTTTGTTGCAATATTTGGCTTTATCTTCTCGTGCTGATCTTGGAAATTTCCTGTTCAGCTCTTGGACCTCCTCATTTCTTCCATTTGCTTTAGCATCTCTACGCTGCAGAGCAAGTTTCAGAGTCTCTTCTGACATCCATTTTGACAGTTTCATTCTTTCTTGTCTTTCTTCCTGTATGATGTTCTTGATGTCATTCCACATCTCTTCTGGTCTTCGGTCTTTAGTATTTAACGTATCAAATCTGTTCTTCAGATGATCTCTAAATTCAGGTGGGATATATTCAAGGTCATATTTTGGCTCTAGTGGACTTGTTTTCATTTTCTTCTGCTTCAGGTTAATTTGCATATGAGTAATTGGTGGTCTATTCCACAGTCTGCCCCTGGCCTTGTTTTCACTGATGATATGGAGCTTTTACATCGTCTCTTTCTATAGATGTAGTCAATTTGATTTCTTTGTATTCATTCTGGTGAGGTCCATGTGTATAGTCATCTCGTATGCTGTTTAAAGAAGGTATTTGAAATGAACAAATTATTTGTTTTGCAGAATTCTATCATGCGTTCACCATCATTTCTATCACCAAGGCCATATTTTCCAACTACTGATCCTTCCTATTTGCTCCCAACCTTTGCATTCCAATCACCAGAAATGATCAATACAACTTGATTGCATGTTTGATCAATTTCAGATTGAAGAAGTTGATAGAATTCTTCTATTTCATCCTCACTGGCTTTAGTGATTGGTGAGTAAATTTGAATAATAGTGGCATTAACTGGTTTTCCCTGTAGGCGCATGGATATTGTCCTATCACAGACAGCATTGTACCTCATGACTGATCTGGATATGATCTTTTTGACGATGAATGCAACACCATTCCTCTTCAATTTGTCATTCCCGGCATAGTAAACCATGTGGTTGTCGAATTCAAAATGGCCAGTAACAGTCCATTTCAGCTCACTAATGCCTAAGATACCAATGGTACCACCATGCAGGGGAATAAATGAGCTTGTCCCTTCATCCTCTCTCTTTTCATCATGACTTCATCCCAAAGTTTTTTCAATGAGTTTTCCCATGTATATATCATCATTTTAATGAGTTCTGTGTAGTTCACAAAGATTTAAAAAAAAAAAAAAAACAGAAAAGAACCAGACATCTCCCTTAAGATTTTACAACAACTACTTCAATACACATCAGATAGACATCGCACTTTGGGGGAAATATTTCATTGATCAAAGAAAATTATAGACTGTGTTTCTTTATAGCTGGTGTTGTTTTGAGAGCTAAATCCAGAATGCTTCTGCCCATCCACTATCATGCCACTGACAAGGAAAGGCACATCATGAATCACCTAGCCACTAGGGACAGTTCAATTTCCCATAGTTGATCTCAGAAACCATAACAACTCTTGAAAGAAATTATTTCTGAACTAATATAAAATATCCAGATCCTTGTTCTGAAATGAGGACTTTAAGAAGCATGTTAGTACAGTGCTTTTCCTAATGATTTTGGTCTATCAAATAGCTCCTCAGAAACCCTATACAGGGTCGCTTTGAAACTGAACCAATTCAAAGGTGGTGGTGTTGGTTATGTGCCGTGGTTTCAGTTGTGACTTATAGCATCCCTGACAGGGTTTCCAAGGCTGTAAGTCTTTACAGAAGCAGAAAGCCTCAGCTTTCTCCCATGGAACAGCTGGTAGTTTCAAATTGCTGACCCGAGGTTAGCAACCCAATTCGTAACCACTACGTTACCAGAGCTCCTTAACTACAAAATAATAACAACAACAACGAGGTGAACTAAAGAACACAGTCAGTAAATATAAGATCTCCAGATATACCATTTGAGGCCAAAAATACTATGTTGTTGTTGTTGTCAGGTGCCATCGAGTCGGAACCGACTCATAGCGACCCCATGCACAGCAGAACGAAACAATGTTCGATCCTGGGCCA
>NW_006408583.1:1371000-1375658 GCF_000296735.1 Chrysochloris asiatica
TAGATTTGTTTTCATTTTCTTCAGCTTTAATTTGAATTTGCATATCAGTAATTGATGGTCTGTTCCACAGTCTGCCCCTGGCCTTGTTTTCATGATGATATGGAGCTTTTCCATCTTCTCTTTTCATATTTACTATATTTCACATAAATACTATAGGTCTGCCATTTCTTACCTTGGTAGAAAGTTGTTCTTGTTCACTGATTTGGAAGGTCTCTTAATCTTCAAGGTAGAAAATTCTTATGTAACCCAAAAAACCTGAATTAATTGATAGAGATCTTTTTATAAATTACTGAAAACCAGTATTTAATAGAATAATTTAGCTATGCGAAAACATTACAATGAATTTAACAGGACATTTCCCCCGCCTGAGGCATTCTCAGATTGTTATTGCTAGTGTTTCATGGCAGTTTTTGGTGTTTGAATCTGGAGTTTTATGTATCTATTTATCTTGCATGATTCTTTTATCCATAATCAGGCATTGGTAAGTTTGCAGTCTTTGTTTTGTACTTCATCATTATGACTAAATTTCCAAAAGGGGAATTCCAAGATCTTAAAGCCAGTTAGTAGGGAAGATACTTAGTTTCATAATTGAGATAACTCCTTTGCTGTAGTTAAGAGCTGCAAGTCAGTTCTGACTCATAGCAACCATGTCTAGGTTTTCCAAGGAGCAAGTAGTGGGTTTGAACCATTAACCTTGGGGTTAGCAGTTCCATGCTGATTCCACAGCAGCACACCAGGACTCCTTACAGATTAACAAATTCATTTGCCACTCTAGTGATTTACTTCCAAGACCAAGTGTACAACTTACTGCCTAGATATAACAATTAGGTCTCCTTTTCCTTTTCCCCTTCTTTTTATATTTACTTATTCTTTAATAAAATATTGGCTTTCTATTCTGTGACCGGAGTCCTGGTATGGGACTATAGGATAAGTGACAGGTCAGTGGTTCAAATCCACCAGCCACTTCTTGTAAACCCTACACAGGGTCTCACAGAGTAAGAACTGACTCAATGGCAATTAATAATAATAATTGTTAACAAATCACAATAATAACAACACACTGTAACAAAGGAACCCTGGTGTTCCAGTAAATTAACTGTTCACACCCCAGCAGCTCCACAAGAGAAAAATGAGGCCGTCTGATTCTGTAAAGATTTACAGTCTCAGAAACGTAGTGTTGTCCTGAGTCAGAAGCAACTATAAAGCAGTGGATACTCTGTGCCAGTTGAAGGAGCTCTGGTAGCATTGTGGTTATGAATTGGGCTGCGAGCCTCAAGATCAACAGTTCAAAACTACCAGCTGTTCCTCAGGAGAAAGATGAGGCTTTCTGCTCCCGTAAAGATTTACAGCCTCAGAAACCCTATGCAGGGTCGCTATGAGTCGGAACCAACTCCACAGCACATAATAACAACAAGAACTCTGTGCCAGTTGGTATACTAAACAATGGGAATCACAATGATAAGAGATACAGGTCCTACCAACCAGAAATTTACTGATGTCAAGCTTCCACCTTTGACCAACTTCCTAGAATCTCTGTTCTTTTGTAATTAGAATTATGCTTCTTCTGAATAGACCTTTCCTGAACCCAAGTATCTTAGCTGAAGTCTTTCTAATTTCTCTTTAAATTGTCACTCAGATGAGATTTGCCCCCAGACTCTAGAAAAGAGAAGAGTTTCTGTGGAAGCAAGTGGTCCTCATTAGAGATGAAACAGAATCAACAGAAGTCCAGTAACAGACTACCATGCATCTGTCAGTTTGTTATAGGAGGGTAGGTCAGAAAGTATTGTGACTGCTGAACCACGTCTCTGTGGTCTGTGGAAGGCTGCAGACAAATTCTCTCAGTATTGCACTTATCTTAGTCTCCTTAGAGTACCTTCAGGAAAAAAAGAAGAAGGACACTAAAAAGAATGCTGCTCAAAGATCAGTTAGATCAAAAAATTCATCGTTCCATCAGACTTTTTTTGTTTTGTTTTGTGTGTTTTTTAATAGATAATAAATCATTAATTAGAATGTTAATGATGTTACTTTTTTTTGGTAAGTTTTCGTTATGAATTGAGCAAAAGTTTACAGGGCAGATCATCAGTTTTACATTCAACAAATCATACACTTTACATTGTTTCATTACAATGATTATAATCCCCTTAATGTACTATCACTTAACAGTATTTCTGTCTATTCATTTTAGCTCTTTTAAAAAAACAAAAAAACAAAAAAAAACACTCAGGCATATATAATAATTTACATCACCAAAGGACACATTCTGCAAGCCTGCTTCTTGACTGCCAGCTTTCAGTCCCTCTCTTTCTATAAATCTAGAGCCCTCTCTCCATGTCCCCATCTCTGCTTCCATCTCTGGTGCCGCTTCTTCTCTGGATAAGGTCCCACATTCCACTTGTGCTCTTCTCCCTTGTTGATCATAGGATCCTCTGTTTCTGGACTGTAAGATTAACTACTCCTCCATTTTTGTTACAAAACTTCTACTTTTACCATTGTGACAGTCGCAATTAGTCATGATAACAATTACTCACTATTGAATCATAAGAATGTTATGCCCATCTCTTTTCACTGGACCCATCTATACAAGATGGAAACTTTTCAGTGGGGACTCTATCTTCCCCCACACACTCTTAAAGCAAACTCTCTCTTGAAACCTTGTAAGCCAGTCACTTCTTGCCTTTATCACCCCCTCATTTTAGGTAGCAAATACCTAAGTTGCCCATCCCTATCTACCCTGTATACAGAGGGGATAGCAATGATACTTGATGTGAAGACTCCTTCCCTCTCTGTTGGTATTTAGAATTACTACCTCCATGAGTATAGGTCAAGTTCATCAAATTATAGCAATTTATCCTTGTTTCCTTTATCAAAAATTGTTTTGTTGTTCTTTTTTTTTCCTCTTCCACTAGTCGAGTTCTGATTATCAAGCTATCAAGGCTAAGTCAAATGGGTACTATCTGCAAGTTTGGGTGTTTTTTGTCATCTTCTCTCACTTCATATCAGCTGGATGCTTCACTCTCAGCTCTAGCCCTCTGTGGCTGTGTCCTTGTCCATGGGCTCAGGTGTCCCCAGATCTCAGCACACTTTGGACCCAACAGTCCTTCTTCTTCTCTCTCTCATCTCCAAGTCAATGGGAGTCTATGGAAGGTGGTTGAACTCAGCTCATTTCTTCATTGCTGCCTTTCCCTTTCTTCCACTTACCAGTAGTCCAATGTAGTTGCCAACAAGCTTGCATGCCAGCTCATGTGTTTACTTTGAGTTTCAATCTTAGAGGGGGTTTGTCCTGAATTGACTTGATTGCTTGCTTTAATGGTTTCCCAGTGAACAACTTGCTTATTCTTGTACTCGTTAATCATACTGCCAATTTTGTTTTGGGTTTTTCCTGATGATCTTTCTTTGAAGATGTATCTTCTGCCACTCTAGCTGTTCCAGGTAGGTCTACTTGTCCTTTCTAGTTAGAATGTCCCACCATAGAAGGTTCTAGATTCTACCTAAGGTCCTATACTCTGCAAAGGCTACACAAGCGGCCTATTTCACTGGGCAAGTTGTAGAACCCCTTTTAGGTATTCCAATCAATTGTAGGCTGAAGACCGTCTTGCAAGCTTTCTGTAATCATGTTCCCGACATTCCTTTCTATCCCATTCAAGTTTCTATTTTACAATAGCTGGCAAGGGAAACCAATATTCATAAGACAGTCAAACATCTTAGTATTATTTCCCGTCTTCAAACTATGCCTTGATCCCTGTATCCCAGAGCCCTGTTGTTCCAAGGTTGAGCATGCATCACTGTTTACCTCTCTGTCCCATTTAGCCCATGCAAACCTGTCTCAATGTTCCCATATGTACCTTGTTCTTCCACCCCCATCCATCAGTCTTTTAAGCAAGACCAAATACAACGAAGATGTTTTATGGAGCAAATTGTAATTGGGGACAAGTCTTGGAATTGCCAATATGATCCAGAGAGCGAGGGGATGGTCCCAGAACTCTGAACCACATATAAAGGAATATTTAGAAGGTTGGAAGGCTTACAGCTGGGGGAATTTGTGGCAGAATCATGAAATCCATTGTTCTTTAGTTCAGGACACTCAGCTGCTCCAGGAGTCACCATCTTGAGTGAGACCAAGCAGGGGAAGGATCGGAGCAGCCACAGATGCCTGACAGAACCACGGAGAAAAAGGTGTGGACATTCTTTTCTTTTAATATCTGTTCATTGATCCCTTGCTGTCTGCATACCTCCATTCTGGTGACTATAGGGGTAACTGAACTCGTGGACACCACAGCCCCAACCTCAGAGGATTCTACCACACATGTGCACAGATCTCCTAGAAATTTAAAGAGACAGTTTCCATCAAGAAAGGAATGCACAAGCAGAATACGGGACCTTATCCAGAGAAGCAGCAGCGCCAGAGATGGAGGCAGAGATGGGGGCATGGAGAGGGGAAGTGGCTGAGGATTCTAGATTCATGGACTAAGAGCTGGTGGCCAGGAGCAGACCTGCAGAATGTGCCCTTTGGAGATGTAAATTATTCTATATGCCTGAGTGGTTCTTTGTTTGTTTTTTAAAAAGATAAAGTGGATAGAGAGAAATACTGTTAACTGATGGTACATGGAGGGGATTATAATCAATGTAATGAAACAAGGTATATGATTTGTTGAATGTAA
>NW_006408583.1:1376313-1414490 GCF_000296735.1 Chrysochloris asiatica
TTTTTTTTAAATACATTTTCAAACTTTTGTAAGGTTTGAAATTGAAGTAATTAGTAAGTTAATTATGACAGTAAGTAGAGGCATCAGAATGAGAGTTTTCTTTTAAAAACTATTGTCTAAGAGCACCTGTAGGCTCCAGGCTCATGACTGAGTAAAGCTGAGTGCCACGTGCAGGAGACTGGCTTTCAGAATGTGCTCTTTGGATATTATTTTTTGTTTTATTATATTTGTGTGTAGTAAATATTTTTGCTCTGTTTATTTGTGAAATATAAGATTTAAATGGAGCCAGGATGTTTTTAGTTGTATGCTTTTTAGCTAGATAATGTTAGGCACAAATATGACTTTACAACTCTCTTCATTTACAGATTTGGCATATGGTTTATAGGTGCCAAGCTAACAAAGATGGGCTGTGATAATTAGAGTTTTATGTCAACTTGACTAGGCCAGGATTCTCAGTGGGTTGGCAGGTGAGCTGTGGTTATTCCCATAGTGATGAAACCCAATACAAGCATAGTTAATTGTATGATGATTGGCTATGAACAGCCAATCAGTTGAAAGGATTACTAACAATATGATGGACATGCAGAAAAGCTTGCTCTCCTTTTCTGCTGGGGACCTAGGAGTCTACAATTGTGAGGCATTTCCTTGATATAAACTCCTCTTTGTATACATATATACACATACACGATGATGAGTCAAAAATTATCCGCATTCTGGTAATATTAAAACTTCTATTGGCTGCACAGTCTTATCAGCGCTTTCTGTTCAAGGTCACTGCCATGCAGGTGTGAACGTGGACATCTGCAAACAAAATTTGGAGTGATACACGAAGGAAGGTAAAAGTTTCTTTAAAAAAATTTACTACTGGTGACGAGAAACGGATTCATCACTACAAGCCTGAGAGTAAACGTTGGAGTATGGACTGTAAACATCCTCAATTGCCAAACAAGAAAAAGTTCAAAAGTCAACCATCTGCTGGAAAACTGATGCTTACAGTTATCATTGGATCCTCAAGGGTCAATATTGGAACACATTCAGGAAAAGTTCAACAATCGGAACAGTGCTCGTTACAATGAGATGCTCACTGAAGAGCTGCAGGCTAAACTTTGGATTAAACACAGAGGACTGCTATCCAAGGGTGTTGTGATCTTGCATGAAAATGCATGTGCACACATCTCTGCTGGCACTATTGACACTCTACAAAAACTTTGTTAAAGCATCCTTCCTATAGTACTGATCTTTACGCCAATGGATTCTTACCTGTTTGATTCCCTGAAAGCAGTCCTTTGAAGAGGACGATTCACCTCTGATGATGAAATTAAGACAGGCACATTCATAGCTTGGAGCTCAGCCCAAAACATGTTTTAATAAGAGAATATGAAAAGTTGTTGACAGATGAACAAAGTGTATTGAAAAGCAAGGAGATTATGTCGAAAAATGATGTCTTAGTCTTTTCTAAAAGTTGATTAAAATAAATTCTCTAGTCAAAAACACACACACACACACACAAAAACTATTGTCTAAATAACTTGTCTTGTATAATCTAAAATGTACCAATATTGCACCTGTGAGCTAAAGGGCCTAGGAATATACAAGACTTTCCCATAATTGATTGTCCTGCCTTTCCCATACCTATCTCCAGACCCATTTCAAAAGATAATAACTTGTAACTATTTAATTTCTTTCTTTCTTTGTGTTTTCCTCCATATGTCATTATTTATCATTAAAGATAAGAAGCTTACCCCATGTGTAATATCTTCCAACTTCCAGAAGCAACCTTTGTTTTTATCATCTGGAAACTCTCACTCCAGAAATCAGCTCACTGAAAATTCACAAACAGGCAGGCAGAGCAAGACAACAAGACTAGCCACCCAAATGAGGACATGTTTACTTTTTAATATAAAATTATTTCAATTTGCTTGAATTTAACATAAGACAATAAAATAAAACCAAAGAAACTGTTCATTTGCCAGCACACAATATTACTTCTTTTAAAATTAGTAAAACAACATACATATATTGCTGATATTGTTGTATGCCATTAAATCAATTTCAACTCATAGTAGCACCATGTGAATTACCCCAATTCAGAGATGAGAATCATTACTTCAGAAAAAAATACAACAAAAACAAACTCAGATGATGCATGGAGGGGATTGCAATCATTGCAGTGAAACAAAATACAATAGGATGAGTATAAAACCGATATTCTCACATGTAAACTATCACTCAATTCACAATAAAAGCTTAAAAACAAAACAAAACTCGGGATTTAGTCTTAGATCATGGCTTTATACCCATATGTATGGATTGAATTCCCTCCCCTCCCTTCCCCGCCCCCCCCCCAAGAAATATGGTGATGTCATACTCTTTATAACTATAAATATGACATTGTTTAGAAAATAGGGACTTTCTTTAAAGAGAGTATCAGTTAAGTCATACCAGAGTTTAGACCTAGTCCTTATCCCTTCTGAGTGGTGACATCAAACAAGAGAACAGACTTAGAGCGATCTCACAAATACGTGAATGAGGCACATCTACAAGCAGCTAAGGAGCTACCAAGATTGCTAACAGCCAATTGAAGCTGGGACAGAAACCAAGGATAGTTTCATTTTCAGAACAATCAGAATCTATGTGGCTGATACCCTGATTTAAACTTCTAGTGTCCATAACTGTGAAATAACTACATTTATGTTCTTTAAATCCACCCACTTTGTGGTATTTTTTTTATGCCACCATAATATGAAGATGAGGAAATTCACGTGGGTATAATAACCCCTTTCTCTGTTTTCCCCAACTCCTGGTATTTATCAGTCAATTACAGGTTTTACAACATTTATGTTCTGTTGTACTTACAAAATTCCTAGTTAATGGTGTGGCACTGTAGGGTAAACAGTGTACATCAAGGTTGGTTTGAACCACAAGGTAGATGGTTCACACTCACCAGCTGCTCCTAGGGAATCCTATACAGAGTTGTCATGAGTCTAAACCAACTCGACAGCACTTAACAAGAGCAGTAATCATTGAAGGGCATGGCTCCTCCAGCCTGAATTTGGGCATTTTTTATGCTTTCTGTACTTTTTTTTGTTTTTTAGGATGTCATCATCCAGTTTTACTTTTCATAGATGTAGTATTACTTGAGTTCTTATTTACTTAACAATGTCTATCCACAGCTTTGATACTTGAAGGAAAATTTGATTGGTGGTTAAAATTATTGTGACATATTTTCTTTCTTCAGAGTGTTATAAAAACATTGATCTTCTCTCTACTTACTTAGACATATCATAAAGAAGTCTGAGGCCACCATTATTTTTTATTCCTTAAAGTGATTAGCATTCTTTGCATAGATGTTCATAAAATTATTTATCTTGATGTTCATTAATTTCAAGACATATGTCTTGTTGATGTTCTATTTATATTTACTCTTGGGCATAGAGTCTGTTTTGGTCCTACTGAAATATAATTCCATGGGGACAAGAACTTTCTATCTTTCTCAACACTGTTCCCAATGCCTAGAATGGCACCTGACAAAAACCAGTGACTTCATTTTTTGCATAAAACAATAATACACAAATTCATTAAAGAAAAGTTTCATCTAATACTTAGTATGACTTTAATTATTCAAAATATTTCATTTATCCTTTTCTTTCTCTTTAGAGCCGCCAGTTATGCATATGTGTCAACTCCCTACCACGTCTTCCATATTTATCAGTCTTCCTACAGAGGAATCTGTGTTAGCTGAAACTCAGTGGGACCACCTTGTTTTTCTGTGACTTTTCCACTTTGACGGTGTTTTTATCATTCTGTATTACTGGAAAACATTTGCACTTGCTTGGATAGGTTTCAAATTTCATGGGTTTTGCCGTTTTATTTTAAATGTTGCACTTTTGTTTTGCATATACTTTTCTATTATAATGACTTTGTTGTTGCTGTTAAGTGCTTTGAGTTGTTTATAACTCATAGTGACCTTTATAGGTTTCCTGAGGAGAGGCTAGTGAGTTTGAACCACCAACCTTGTGATTCAAACAAACCTTGTGGTCCAGTGCTTATCCTACAGTGCCACACCAGGACTCCATCATATGATCTTAGAGTCATATTAAGATAGCCTTCTCTTATCATGTTACCCAACCACCAATATAATACCTGTTACAGTAAATCTTTCCTTTAAAAAGTGTCTTTGATTCACCTATCTCTTTCAATCTCTTCTAGCACCAAACAGTCTTTACCACCAGTGCCTCCTGCCTAGATGTGGGAAGAAACCAAATGATGTAGCATCTTGTAGAAACTATGATAAAAAGTGTAAATTCAAATAAAAGCTGGAAATCTCAGAGGCTAAGCACTGTATGTACTTGGTTTCATTTACCCCTCTCAATCTTCTGAGATAAACACATTTAAAACCCATTTTGCACATGCACACATTTAGCAGTTTGTCAGTCATAGACTAATAAATGGGGGAGTGATGCTTCAAACTCAATTCTGTTTGAATCCAGAGGCCAAGATTTTCACCTCTGGTATTATAACTGCCTCTCATCTAGGTGGAGGGGAGGAAAAGTACCCTAAGAACTAATGGTAGGGTATGCATAAAGAAGAGGTAGAGGCCAAGGACGTACCTTTGTTAAACACCTATATTTGAAGGATAAGGGAAATAATTCAGTGAGAGTAACAAAGGAATAAAGAACCACTTTTAATACCATCTAAGAAAAGAGAGGAGTAATGTATTTAGGAGAAATGGGACTCCGTAACATCTGAAACTTGTGATCTGTTGAAGCATGTGGATTTTGTAAGGAGGCAGATTTCTGGTGACCTGTGATAAGGTCATTCTTTAGTAGTAATGATAGACAAGATTGAAAAGCATTTTGGGAATGGTGGTTGCATAACTTGAACATTCACATGGTAAACTTCTTTTTAAAAGTTGCTGGTGAAAGAGAGGACAGAACATTACATCTCAGAAAGTTGGCAATAAAAAAGAAATTGCTAATGAAAGAAATACCATTATATGTTCATGTCACTGTAGAAAAAAAAATATCGGTCAGAGCAACAATTTTCTGTCATTTAAACAAATCATTTAGCATTAACCTCAATTTTGGTTTTGGTTTTGGTCGTTGTTTTTGTCTAGAAAAATGAAGCAAATAATATCTACCCCAGCTTCTCATAATTATGATAAAAAGTTTTATAAGATATTATTTGTGGAAACTCAATAGTGTATTTTGATTGCAAAACACATATAACTATCAAAATTACTTTACATTCATAAAAGATGAGTTACATACAGCTTTTCTACATTTCACAAACGTAAGTAATATATCTGTATGTACCTAATGAAGAAAAGATTTTTCAGTTGAAGATTTTAACTAAATTAGCAGTCAATTTCTCCACAGCAGACAAGAGCCGTCTCATGTCACGTAGTAGCCAGTCCGATTGGATTGCAAATACACTTAAGTCACCCAACAACCTGTATTTTGATCTTACGTTTTTTTATCGTGTTTGTGTCACAAGTTGTGGATAGAATGTCAGTGAATGTTTACAGCAAGCTCAAACAATTAGCAAACTCATTAATTAGAATACCATTGACATGTCAGTGGTTGATTCCAACAAAGATAAGCCTTTATTAAAGTCAGGTAGTGAGTAGACTTGCATTGCTTCATATGTAATCAATTTTCACATTCCTTTATTTTGCATCTGAGATAAAGCTTCAATTGTAGCCAACATCTATAGATGGTATTTGGCTTATAGCTTTTAAAAAATTATCATTTTAATTTTTTTTAATGAATGTCTCTTCACTCAATGCAAATACAGAGTAGAATCTGGTTTTCAAAATATTGCTCATTCATCTTCATTGTTACAAACCCTGAATTGTTAGCCAGATATGCTCAATCAGGAACTCCGTACCTGTCCTGGAGATCCACTAGGCAGAATAGCTGAGTGTTAAAAATATAATCTCTGAAATTTACCAGATATATTTTCAAATCTTGGTGCCACCCTCGAAGAGGCTGAAAACCCTGTGAGATGAGTTTCCTCATTTGTAAAATTGAGATAATTAAAATAATTCCCACCTTATAGGATAAGTGTGAGCGTTAGCTGGCCTAATGAATCTGAAGGCCTTAGCAAAATCCCTAGTAAGTTGTAAGAACTGTTTAAATAATACTTATTTCTCCTTACCTTTTTTATAGTTAGTATGGTAAAAAAGAAGTAGGGGCAGGTAAGGTGTCTAGGTCAAGATTGAGAATGCAGGGATTTTTTGAGGCCTGCCCTCTGAAACAATGCCAGTGGGGAAGTAAAGGATACGGGTAGGAAGAGGGTGAAGTTAAGCTGCAGCACTGTCACAACAAAAGCCAATTCTACTGCCAATTCTCCTCCAAGTTCTGATGCTGAGATGGCCTGAGTTCTCCAAAATTAAGTCAAGAAGACCTGGCCTTTACATTTGTGGAAATAACTAGAACCGGCACAGGATATAGACAGTCTTCAAAGACGAAGGTTGACCTCGGTCAACACGGTACTCTTTAATTGATGGCAACTTTCAGGAAGGTACTCAGCTGAGACATGCCAAACACCATCATTTCCAATGGCTGGGAATGACTATCTGGGCCCTGAAGGGGGACCTGGGATGTACATCGATATGTACCCACTTTATTGGGTTTCCCAGGAGTGGTTGGTGGGTTTGAACTGATGACCTTGCAGCTAGCAGTCCAGTGCTTATCCTACAACACCACATATTAAATTGTGATTGATTTATTGATTAATAATAAATATTATTTCATCATTTTGACAAATTTTAGTATAGTATATACAGTAAGAACTCCTAGTGTGGAGCTGTTGGTTAATGTGCCGGACTGAAAAGTCGGTTTGAACCTCAAAGTCCAGGATTCAAGCTCACCAGCCACTCCTCTGAAACCCTATACAGGGTCGCTATGGATTAGAACCAAATAGATGGCACTTAACAACAATGATGTAATATAGTAAAGTACTACTCAAATCAACGGAAGTTAATTTTAAATTATACAAAATATACTGAAATATTCTTGAAAATATTTGGTAATGTTAAAGTATTTATTATATTTATAATGTTAACAGAAACCATTGTAGTCGAGTCCATTCCAATTCTTAGCCCTATGAGACAGAGAAGACCTGCCTCCAGGGCTCTAAATCTTCCCAAAGCAGACTGCTGCATCCTTCTCCTGTGGAACAGCAGGTGGATTCCAACCGCCAAACTGGTAAGCTTGAACTGCTGGCCTTGAGGTTCAAACTGATTTTGTAGTCCAGGGCATTAACCCACAGTGCCACACCAGAATTCCATTAACAAGTAATCTAGCTTAAAATTAGAAGAAAGATTTTATAACCCTGAAGATTTCAAAATGTGATGTGCATGTGTCTGTTTAACTCCTGTGATCTTAATTATTACTATTTTTCTAGTAAATCTTTTTAGAGATACCATATCTAAACAAACTCAGTGCAGGCAAAATTATTATAAATTCATCTTAGTAGAGACTATTTTAATAAAGTTTTATCTTTTTCTCATTATCGACCAAGTCAATACTTTGTCTTCTATAAGAAGAGACAAAAGAAAAAACAACAAACATTTCCTCCCTGTTAATAGGAGAAAACTATCTGGAGAATGTTAAATTTCAGTAGTGAAAAAAGTGGAGTTTGTAGAGTTGCAGAAGTTCTTATGACACAGATAGAATAAATGAACTTCAAAAAATTGAAGACAGATCATCAGTCACACGGGAGAATGAGTCAGTTTGTCTTCGTGGCTATGTTGAGAAAGCCTGATTTTGTTTTTGTGTGCTAGATAATTAATGTTTCTCACCTAAATGTAAAAAAATCTAATTATGGTAGAAGTAGTGTTCAGACAAAATAAATATGACTATAACTTTTAGTACTGAATACTTGAGAACCAACTTGATGGCACTTAACACCAACAACAATATGGAGTCGTGGTGTGGTCCTGTGGGATGATACACAGGACCACAAGGTCAGTTTGAACCACAAGGTTGGTGGTTGAACTTCACCAGCTGATCCTCAGAAAACTTTAACAGGGTCACTATTAGTTGATGCTTACTTAACAACAACAACAACAACAACATAGGAGTGTATACTTGGATCCTCATTAAAGATAAAACAGAATCAACAGAAGTCTAGTAACAGACTATTATGCATCTGTCAATTTGTTACAGGAGAATAGGTCAAAAAGTGTTGTGACTTTTTTACCTACTAAACTATGCATGCATGAGTTTATTCCAAACAGAACATATTTAAATATGTCTCTGTGATCTGTAGATGGCTGCAGACAAGTTCTCTCAGTGTTACACTGTCTTAATCTCCTTAGGGTGCCTTAAGGAAAAAAAAAATGACACTAAAAAGAATGCTGCTCCAAGATCAGTTAGATCAAAAAGTTGGTCTTTCCATCTGTCAGTCTTTTAAGTAAGATCAAAGTCCATGAAGATTATTTTATGGAGCAAATTTTAACCGGCACAATACACAACTAGGACAAGTCTTGGAATTGCCAATATGATCCAGAGAGCAAGGTCCAATCAAAACAGCAGCTTCCAAGAAAATCTGCTAGGCCAATTACATTCAACGCAAAAAAGTGATGGCAACTGTTTTGTTGGAATTCTAAAAGGGTAATCTTGGTCGATATTCACAAAAACACCCAAGATAATTATGGAGGCTTATTAGGAAGAAAAAAGGATCTCTGGTAGCGTAGTGGTTAGGAATCAGGCTGTGAACCGGAATGTCAGCAGTTCGAAACTACCAGCTGTTCCGCGGCAGAAAGATGAGGCGTTCTGCTTCCTTAAAGATTTGCAGCCTCGGAAACCCTGTACAGGGTCGCCATGAGTCGGAACCAACTCCACGGCACATTTAACAACAACAACATTAGGAACAAGATTTAAGAAAACTAAAAACTGCATTGGTGAGAAAAAGTCCAGGAATGTTGAATCGAGAAACTTTTTTCCTTCACACAATGCACCTGCTCATTGCTTCACAGTAGCAAGAGCTGTCCTATGCAAATTTTCTAGGGAAATCTTACCCCATCAACCCGATAACCCTGATCTACCCCTTCAGAGTTCGTCTTTTGCCAAAACTCAAAAAACATTTTAAAAGGAGTATGATTGAAATACCTCAGGGATTCCTAAACTGCATTTTTGATGAGGTCCAAATAGAAGAGCACAAAAACCTTCTGAGATTGTGTTGTCATTAAATGTTTTGAGGCGGCTCAAGCTCACAGTGGCCGGATGCACAACCAAAATGCAACTCTGCCGGATCCTCTACCATCATCTCAACTGTTACATTTAAACCTATTGTTGCAACTGCTGTGTCAACCCAGCTTCTTGGGGGTTCACTGTCCCTCTTGTTTCCTGAACTTCTACTTTGCCAAGCATGATGTCCTTTTCAGAGACTGGTCCCTCCTGATAACATGTCCAAAACTACGAGACAAAGTCTCAGCATCCTCACTTCTGAGAAGCATTCTGGCTAGGCTTCTTCCAAGACAGATTTGCTTGTTCTTCGAGCAGTCCATGGCGCTTTCAGAATTCTTCATCCACGTCAAAATCCAAATGCATCAATTCTTTTCTAGGCTTTCTTATTCATTGTCCACCATTGACATGCATATGGGGTGATTTAAAATACCAAGGCATGGGTGCAGTTCATCTTAGTGCTCAAAATGATATCTATGCTCTTTAACACTTTAAAGCAGCCTTTTACAGCAGATTTGCCCAGTGCAATATGCCTTTTGATTTTTGATTGTTGCTTCCAAGAGCATTGATTGTGCTTTCAAGTGAAATGAAACCAGTGAAAAATTCCATCAGAAAATGACCAACACATGGACTTTAGATAAACGCTAAGGAAAATCAAGACAAGAGAGAGGGAAGATTGTTCTGTGTTTTTAAAACAGGATAATAAACAGTGAGAAGTTAAAATATTTTAGCTTTTCTATGCATGAAATGTAGTTTGGACTGAACATTCTCAATCTTGAAAAGGAAGTAGAGCTTCAAATTATTAAAGGAAGAAGAAACAACTCTTTCTTATGACATGTATTTTCCCATTGAAGGGACAGAAAGAAAAATTTGGAGCCATGATTGGAGTTCAAATATTGGAAAATCCAGTCACTCAGAAGAATGTACGCAATCATAAGTCCTAAAATTTTACCCCAAATGAACCTTAGGAACCATCAAGTTCAAGAGATTTTAAATTATTTTTTAATACTAGAAGCTTGTTTTTCCCAAAGGAAATGTTTTTCAGTACTTCTCATAAAAAAGATAAAAACACAGCTTTACTTGATGTAGAGATATGGATTACAAACACTACCCATCAGATTCATCTTTCCATCCTTGAAATAAAATTTAATAACCTCTGGTCAAGTTCAACATCTTCGCTTTATGTATAAATCTAACAAGATCTAAGGTTGAGCAACTTATTCAAAGTCAAAAGTCAAATACATGGCAGAGCCAAGGCCAGAATTCAAGTATTAAATTCCTTCTGCACAATATGCCATCTTATGAAATATAGTCAAGATTTTAATGCTATTGAAAGGAAACATTTGAACAAATAGGAAAAAATTCTGAGGCAATTGGAAGAATTAGGTAAACACTGTGTTTGCTGTTGTTGTTGTTTGGTGCCCTTGAGTCAATTCCAACTCATAGTGACAATACGTACAACAGAATGAAACACTGCTCCGTGCTGGCCAGTCTCACAGTCTTCCTCCAATGTTGTTATTGTTGTTGTGATGTGCTGTCGATTCGGTTCTGACCCATAGCGACCCTGTATAGGGTTTCTGAGGAACAGCTGATGAGCTTGAACTGCCAACATTGCAGTTCAAACGGCTTTGCAGTCTGGCGCATTAACCCACAGCGTCACACATCTTCCTCAAATCCTGTTGCCACTTCTGCATATAATACCCTTGTTGTTGTTGTTAAGTGCCATCAAGCTGATTCCGACCCATAGCGACCATGTAGAGGGTTTCCAAGGAGTAGCTGGTGAGCTTGAACCACCGACCTTGCAGTTCAAAGGACTTTGCAATCTGACGCATTAGCCCAAAGCACCACAGTGGTGGCATAGCTTCTACCACAGTTTGAGACACTGACAGACAAGTGGTGGAACTAGCAAGATGTAAATTTTAGTCCCCCAATACTAATATTTACAAAGAAAGTAAATACATTGATTTAAAGACTAAGATCCAATAAAAAAAAAAAAAAAAAAAAAAAAAAGCACCTAACTGTATGGCATTGATAAGAAACTCACATTAAACATAAATACATATGTTAAGTTAAGGCATGGGTGCAGTTCATCTTAGTGCTCAAAATGATATCTATGCTCTGTATCCACTGTAAAAATTCTAACAAACTAAAGATGTTTTGTTTTTTGGAGCATCAGGCAAAAAAGACTTCAGCAAAGGAAATCTTATTGAGATAGAGAGGAATGATTCACCAGGAAAATTTAACAATCCTAAATAAATGTGTACCAAATAATACAGCATCAAAATATATTAAACAAAAGCTGATATAATTGAAAGGAGAAATAGACAAACCCAATTCTTGTTGGAGATATAAATACACTTATCTCAAAAATGAATTTAAAAGTCATAGGGAGATGACTAGATAAAATATAGAACATTTGGGCAACACAATCAACCAACATTTTTATACATTGACTTTTATTGAACACTCCACCCAAAAGTATTGACAATTTTATGCAAGTAATATCATATGAAGTATATTTTCCAACTATACTGAATTTAAACTAGAAATCAGTAACAGAGATACCTGAAAAATTCCAAAATATGTTTGAGAGTGAACCACACATTTATAAATAATATTTATAAAGAGGAAATCACAAGTGAAATTAGAAAATATGTTGAATTAAATAAAACAGCATGTTAAAATAGGTGAAGTACAGCTAAAGCAGTATTTCAAGGGCAATTTATAGCATTTAATGATTATATTGGAAAATACATAAGGTTTCAAATAATAATCTAATTACCTAACTGTAAAAAGTAGGAAAAGAACTAAATAAATCAAAGCAAGCCTTAGGAAATAAATAATAAAGATAAGACCTGAAGTCAGTGGAACTGAGACCAGAAAGACAATGAAGGAATTAAATAAAACTAATAAACTGATTATTTGGGATGGGGAGGGGGATAATTATCATTTTCCAGCCAAACTGAGCAAGGAATAGAAAAGAATTAAGAATGAAAGAAGAGACACTACTGCAGATATTAGAGACATGTACAAGATACTAAGAGAATTTTATTTTTTTTAAAAAAACTTTATAGTGAGAAGTTGGTCAACTTAGATAAAATGAACAAATTAATTAAAAGACACAAAATCTGAATGCTCTCATTCAAGTATGGATGACTTGAATAATTCAGAGAAACATAGCACAAGGTAGAAATAGAAAATTATAGGCCAATACCCTTCATTTCATGAACATTATTGGTGTTATTGGGTGCTATTGAGTCAGTTCTGATTCATAGCAACTGTACACATGGCAAACAAAACACTGTCCAGTCCTGCGGGCATCCTCACAATCATTGCTAAGCTTGAGCTCATTGCTGCTGCCACTGTGCCAATCTATCTCCTTGGGCATCTTCCTATTTTTCGTTGACCCTCTATTTTACTTAGCATGATGTCCTTCTCCAGAGACTGGTCCCTCCTAAGAGCATGTCTAAAGTATGAGAGATGAAGCCTCACCATCCTGGATTCCAAGGAGTATTCTGGCTATACTTCCTCCAGTATAGATTAGTTTGTTCTTCTCACAGTCCACGGTACTTTTAATATTCTTCTCCAACACCATAACTCAAATGTGTTGATTCTTCTATGCTCTTCCTTAATAATTGTCCAACTTTCTCATGCATATGAGGCTATTGAAAATGCCCTGGCTTGGCTCAGGCACACCATAGCCCTCAAACTGACATCTTTGCTCTTGAACACTTAAAAGAGGTCTTGTATGTCAAATTTGACTAATGCAATACTTCCTTTGATTTCATGACTGCTGATTCCATGAGTGTTGAAAGTGTTTAAAATTTTATGCATCAAAGTTAAATTCTGTCAGCTTTTTCTGCATTTCTTGAGATGACATGTTTTCTCTTATTTATTCTGGTGGATCCAAGCAAAATGAAGTCTCTGACAACTTGAATCTTTTCTCTATTTACGATGATGTCATTTATTGGTCCAGAGTTTTTTATCTTCATCAGTAAGTATTTAAAGTCCTCTTCATGTTCAGCAAGCAAGGTTGTATCATCTGCAAATCACATGTTATTAATGAGTCTTCCTCCAATCCTGATGCCTTGTTCCTCTTCATATAACCTGTTTTCTTGGATTATTTGCTCAGCATACAGATCGAGTAAGTATGGTGAAAGATTACAACACTGGCATATACTTTTACTGATTTTATTCATATCATGAATATGCAGACAAAAAAATCCTTAGCAAAGTGAATCAATCAACATGTAAACTGAACATGTCCTTATGACCAAGTGCTGGGCTTGTTCACATTTAAAAACTAATCAAAGCTTTCAACATATCAACAGACTAAATAAGAGAAAACAACATGTCATCTCAAGAAATGCAGAAAAAGTTGACAGAATTTAACTTTGATTCATAAAATTTTGAAAACACACTAAATTTTCAGAAAACTAAGAATAGAAGAGAAGTTTCTTAACCTGATAAAGGGTATCTACAAAAGCCTACAGCTAATGCCATATTTTTGATGAAAGACTGACTGCTTCCCCCTAATGTCAGAACAATGCAAATATGTCTGCTCTCCCACCATTCCATTCATCATCTTTCAGATCTGAGTTAGTACAGCAAGGCAAGAAAAGGAACAGAATGGAAGGTTTTTATGGAATTGTAAATGTCAAAATTGTTGAATTGGCAAACAGTGTATGCTTTATATGTTAACAATAGTAAATATTTTTTAAATAAACCATCAGCATATGCAAAAACAGTGAATTTCAAAAGCATTAAGGAGATCAAAAGAAACCACACTGAAAGGGCTACATATTGCATGATGATTCCATGTGTATGGCATTGTGGGAAAGACAAAAACTATTGTCACAGAGCACAGATAATTAGTTGCCAGGGGTTCAAGGTAGAGGAAGGGATTGAATACAAGAGACATAAAAGGGTTTTGTGGGATGGTGAAATTGTTGTATCTTGATTGTGTTGGCTAATAAGCATTTTGGGAAATAAAATTATGAAATTCAACTTACAGAGTATGTACAAGAAGAAGAAAATGGAATGAGATAGGAAAGAAACACAAATAATAAGTAATAGTCTAGGTCTTAATCAGATGGTGGATTTACTAATGTTCAGCTATTTTTGTACTTCATTACTTACATATCAGTTACATACATTCTTTTATATTTGTCAAACATTATATAATATTTACAAATGAATGTCTGAGGAGCTCTGGTAGTGTAGTGGTTATGAATTGGGCTGCGAACCACAAGGTCAGAAGTTCAAAACTACCAGCCGCTCCACAGGAGAAAGATGAGGCTTTCTGCTCCCGTAAAGATTTACAGCCTTGGAAACCCTGTACAGGGTCGCTATGGGTCGGATCTGACTCTACGGCATTTAACAACAACAACAATGAATGTCTGCAGCAGTTGTTTCTCTTTTTGAATCATGCCACATGAGCAAATGAAGGTCCATAAAGTTTTTCTACATCCACATCTTTAAGGTTGTCTCTAAGTCACATCTCTAAGTCACACAATAACAATAGCTACTTTGAAAAACCTGTGATATGCAGATGATACAACCTTGCTTAAAAGACTTACTACTGATGAAGATCAAAGACCACAGCATTTAATAAGGGTTGGACCTCAATTTAAGAAAAATATTCTTACAACTGTATCAGTAAATAACATAAAGATAAATGGAGAAAAGATTGAAGTTGTCAAAGACTTCAATTTACTTGAATCAACCATCAACTGTCATGGAAGCAGCAATTAAGAAATCAAACGATGATAGGCAAACTGTTGTACAAGAACTCTTTAAAGTGTTCAAGAGGAAAGATGTCAGTTTGAGGACTAAGGGGCACCTGACCCAAGCCATGGTATTTTCAGTAACCTCATAAACATGAGAATGCTGAATAGTGAATAAGGAAGACCTTAGAAGAATATTAAAAGTACCATGGACTGCCAGAAGAACAAACCAATCTGTTTTGAAAGAAGTACAGTCAGAGGGCTCCTTGAAAGCCAGGATGGCCAGACTTCATCTCTCACACTTCGAACATATCATCAGGAGGGACTAGTTCCTGAGAAGGACATCATGATTGGTGATGTGGAGTGCCAGAAATCAAGAGGAAGATCCCCAACAAAATGGATTGACACAGTGGCAGCAGCAGTGGGCTTAAAGGGAGCAATGATTGTGAGGTTGGTGCACGAGTGGGCAGTGTTTTGTTCTGTTGTGCACAGGTCACTATGAGTCGGAACCGACTTGGTATATAACAACAGCAATAACAATAGTATTTTTACAAGTCTTTAATGTTCAATATCTTTACATACCTACATCAGTTGAAGAATTATGGTAATTCACTGAGCCTTTGTATATTTTTACAGTAGAACCCTACTTAGCCATGCAAAAATTTACCTTAGGGTATCTAAACTCTCCAAATCCCTTACTAACTATTTCATATACTCTTTACTAAGGGTGAATTGTCTATATATGACTACTATATATATATATATATATAATTGACATACTGTTCTGCCACTTGCTACTCATAAGGTTGAAAGAGCAGCTGTCACTTTGATACTAGTGATCAGATCAGGGGAGCAATCAGACCAGGCATGCCCAGATTCCACGATCTTATCAGCCTTAGCCCTAATCCTGCCAACCCACTGTGAAGGGCTGTTAGAGGCAGCTCCAGCCAGGTTCCCAGCTGCAAGCATTCCAGACTGGCCACCATGGAGTCTCATGGGAAGTACCAGTCCACAGCCTTCATCTGCTGATCTGAATCAAGCAGTTGGTTTTTCTTTTCTAAATTTTTGCAAATCTCCTCTCCTTCCCTTTCCCTCCTCTTTATTCCCAATGTATCTTATTTATATTTTAAAAGCTTTGTAAGCAGTCTTTCCAGTTTTTATCATGGACTAAAACCCATCTGAGTTAAAATCACTCAAGTCTTTATGCACCATGGGGGAAAGGAACTATGCAAATTAATGTATTCCTTCCAGATTGTATTTAGCTAACATCTTTCTTCACTTGCACCTAACAACTCGAGGGATTGCAAAATTATTGCATCAGCTTGACTGTGACGCTTTGTTCATTTTTTAAAAAATAAATCTTTAAGCTGTGGTATCACCCTACCTTAAAATGCTATTATAGTTTTCAAGTGCCTACATAGTCAAAAGAATTGTGTAGTTTCACTTAATCTCCCTGACTCTTCAGAGATCTGCATAGCCTACCCATCTCCATTACCTCAGGAATTATGATTGGATTTAACCTTCTGCTCATTGAATTAGTGTCAGCTATCATTCTTGGTGTACATTTGTTAAATCCAATCTCTCCTATAGGGGAATGCCAGGCAGAGAAACGATAAGTATATTAAATAGTCAGAGAGGGAAGACTGCAGAAATTGGGACTCAGACTGTGCAGATAAAGCTAACTAAGTTCATGATGCTGCTTCGTTTTCTTTCAAGAAGGATACAACCGCAGCAGGAAGTGTAAGCCTTTATAGTCAGTCTTTTAAAGTGTAAAGAATACTAAGTGATTTGGGACTTTTCTTTTCCCTAAAGACTAGGGTGGTTTTTGTGGATTTTATTGTTTTAGGGTTGTTTTTTTTGTTGTTGTTGTTTTTTCATTTGTTGAATTTTTTTAAGTCAACATTAGCAGGAAAGCAACCAGATGGAAAACCTTTAAAATGAAGGTCTTCTGTTAATCCTTAAAAAATTTTATAACACAGGCAGTAGCTGTGAACACTTCCCTCAAGCTATGCAAAGCATCTCGGACTGCTGGGTCAGAATGAGACGCTCATACCCTGGATAGCCACCTGGCTCACAATGTGGAGACGCGCTGGACCTGCAAAGATCAGTAACAAGGGTTAGAGTATGGTGCCACTGTGAGTTATAGGAAATCCCACGTCGGTTCCTAGAGTGGACTAAAACTAAGCAAACAAGTAAAAGAAATACTGAACAATACGGCAAAATCACCACACCATGAATACTTTTCAAAACTTTACAAATTGTTCCACAAATGTAAAACATCATATTACTAAAGTCATCAGGGAAAAAGGAAAATAGGGTTTAATGGAAAAAATTTAAATCTGTTTACTTTTTGAAAAATATTGCATCTCATCTCCAAAATATTCTACCTCTTCTTCTAAAAATATTTCACCAACTCTCAAAAAACAGAGCAGGCAGGCTTATGCATCCAGAACACAATCATCCAAGAGGCACAATGATTGGATGAAATCTGAAGGCATAACCAAAACCACAAAGATGATATTCTGAATGCCTATAGCCTAAAAAGATTCTAGGGGCCCAGAACATAAATTAAACAATAGGCCTAAATGAAATTTAATGTAGGCTGCCTCTCACTCCATTTCCCTTTCTACTTTGATTTTCTACAGAACTGGCTCCTCAGGGTGAAATTGTATGTGTTTTAGTTTAGGGAGGGAAAGAGATTTAGGCATCCTAATACAATGTTTCTCTAATATATTTTCTCTCCAGCATTCGTTAATACTACAAAACAGCCTTTACTTAAAAATAAAAAAACCTGGCAAGGTGCCGGGGTCAGACTACTGGAGAAATGAAACTCCACCGTCAGCATGTGGAAGGAAAAGAAATGGCTGAGGGGCAGGGAGATAAGGAAGAGGGGGAGTAGCTCAGATGTTACCAAAGCTTAGAAAACGATAGGGGCAGGGATAAGCCAGTTCTACTCATAGATAGTAGCAAAGTGGTGGTTTAGTGGTAGAATTCTTACCTTCTATTAGACAGACCAAGGAGCTCTGGTAGCGTAGTGGTTATGAATCGGGCTGAGAACATCAGGGTCAGCAGTTCGAAACTAGCAGCTGTTCCGCGGTAGAAAGATGAGGCTTTCTGCTCCCGTAAAGATTTACAGCTTCGGAAACCCTGTATAGGATTGCTATGAGTCGGAATTGACTCCGCGGCATATAACAACAACAACCAGGAGTCCTGATACGGCGGAGCAGGCTTGTGCGCTGCACTGCAAGGTTGGTTTGGATTACAAGTTTGGCGGTTCCAGTTCACCAGCCGCTCCTCGGAAACCCTATAACAGGGTCCCTATGGGTAGGAACTGACTCAACGGCACATAACAACAAAAGTTAGAGAGACTAGCACCATAGCAACACAAAAGCCACCACAGTATGACAAACTGACAGGCAAGTGGTGGTTCTACTCATACCACTATGCTAAGAAATCAAGTTCCTGTTTAAGTTTTATAAAGGCTAAGGAAATACAACCTCTACTGGTTTTTTCCCAGTATTTTCTTCTCCCACTCTGCTACTTTCTGATCATGAATATGAAAATAAGTGGAATATGAAAGGACTTAAAGAAGATACTGTATTTCTTCATGGAAGAATCAGAGTTAGGAAATATACATACCAAAATGTTCCTTCTTAACCACTAAAGGAAGTCCTGGTGTGATACTACTCACAAGGTCAGTAGGTCAAACCCAGGAGTCACTCCTCAGAGTCACTATGAGTTGGAAAAATTTCATTGCTATCACATGCAAGTAGAATTTTGCTGAAGATAACTCAAAACAAGTTGCAACAGTACATCAAAAAGGAACTGCCAAAATTCAAGCTGAATTCAGAAGAGGATGTGGAACAAGAGATATCATTGCTGACATCAGATGGATCTTAGCTGAAAGCAGAGAATACCAGAAAAGACTTTCAACTGTGTGGATCATGACAAAATATGGATAACATTACAAAGAATGAGTAATCAAAAACACTTAATTGTGCTGATGAGGTATCTGTACATAGACAAAGAGGAATCATTAGAATAGCACAATGGGATATTGAATGGCTTAAAGTAAGGAAAGGTGTGTGCCAGGGTTGTATTCTTTCACCAAAGTTACTCAATTTGTTTGCTTAGTAAATAATTCAAGAAACTGGATTATATGAAGAAAAACATGGCATCAGGATCAGGATCAGAGGACAGCTCTTTAACAACCTGTGGTATACAGAGGATACAATTTTACTTGCTGCAAAGGAAGAGGACGTAAAATACTGATGAAGATTACAGATTACAGCCTTCAGTATGGATTGCACCTCAATGTAAAGAAAACAGAAATCCTCACAACTGGACCAATAAGCAACATCATGAGAATTGGAGAAAAGATTGAAGCTGTCAAGAAATTCCGTTTGCTTGGATTAACCATCAACTCTCATGGAAGCAGCAATCAAACAATGTATTGCATTAGACAAATTTGCTGCACAAGACCTCTTTAAAGTCTTCAAGAACAAAGACGTCACTTTGAGAACTAAGGTGTGCCTGATCCAAACCGTGATACTTTCAATAGCCTCATATGCATGAGAAAGTTGGATAATGAATAAGGCAGACCAGAGAAGAATCAATGCATTTGAATTATGGTGTTAGAAAAGAATATTGGAATTACCATGGACTGCCAGAAGAACAAAAAAAAAAAAATCTTTGTTGGAAGAAGTACAGCCAGAATGTTCCTTAGCAGCCAGGAGATGATGAGACTTCATCTCCTATAATTTGGACATTTTGTCAGAAGGGACCATTAAAAAGAGGAAGAACTCCCCCCGACACACACATAATCAATGAGATGGATTGACACAGTGGCAGCAGTAATGGGTTCAAACAAAAATTATGAGGATGATACAGGACTGGTCAGTATTTCTTTGTGTTGTGCATAGGGTAATTATAAGTCAGGACTCAACAGCACCTAATAACAACAACAACCAGTTTAAAAAAAAAAAACAAAAAAACTTCATTAAACAAAGTACAGTCACTTTTTGTTTACTGAAATAGTAGATTTCTACAAAGTATACTACCATTGTTGTAAACCCCTGGCAGCAGTAGAAATTGGCATGATTCCTTCGGAAAACAATTTGTCAACAAGTGTCAGGAGACTTAAAATGTGTGGCATGCTTTAATTCAGTAATCTTCAACTGTGAATCTATCCTAAAGACAGAAATTGAGTAAGTTTTATTCAAAAAGATGTCCATTGCAATATATAATCTGAGTAAAATTGTGTCAGAAAATAGAGGAATCATTAAATATTACCATGCTGTAATATATTCTGCAGAGACCATTTATTCTAAAGCGAAAATATTTATGTAACCTGTAACCTTGAAAAAATGCATACAATATAATGTAGAAAGAGCAAGATACACAATTTTATATACAGCAGGATCCCAACAGTATTTTTAAATGCATACATTTACAGAGATCAGAAGAAAAACACATATTTTCATTGACCATTTTCAAAGTGTACAAATCTTTCTTTGTTCTTTGTTCTTCAATTTCATTTTTTCTAATAAATATAAATTTTATAGGAAAAATCACTGATCTAAGAAGTAATTTAAGGATGAAAGCTTCACTAAAATGGGGAATAAGTGGTATTTGTGAATGTGACTCATACCAGTGTCTATTTTTACATCCAAATTTTTAAAGTTTAATTTTCCAGGCTGATGCAAATAAAATTATATTTTATGTTAGCATTTTTCTATGAAACAAGCTGGCATCCAGCTTTATCATAAGAAAAACATAGTTAGCACACCTGATATGAAAATGTTTGGGATGAATGAGAGAATGAGAAATTAAGGAATTATAACAAGTGATACCAAAATAATAATTTAACTCCCTAAACTCACATAAAGACCGAGCACAAACAAAGGTAAAAATAGAGCTTTTATTTCCTACATATAACACCCTGACTGGATTTTAAGTAGTTGTAGAGTGCATGTAAATGGAGTCCTGATGTGGCACTGCAGGATAAGCACTGGACTACCAACCACAAGGTTGGTGGTTCAAATCCATCAGCTGCTCCTTGGAAACCAATGCAGGGGTGGGAACATCCAGCCTGCTATAAGGCTCTCGAAATTATTTGGTAAGGCCCTGCCAAGGCAACTGCAGTCCCAGCTAACACATTGTATTGTTGTTGTTGTCATTAAGTACTGTCGAGTCAGTTCTGATCTACCATGACCTTGTATAAGGTTTCCAAGGAGAGGCTGGTGAGTTTGAACTGCTGACCTTACAATTCAAACAGACTTTGCAGTCCCTAGCATTAATGCACGTGGAGCTCTGGTAGCGTAGTGGTTACGAATCAGGTTGCGAACCACAAGTTCAGTAGTTCGAAACTACCAGCTGTTCCGTGGGAGAAAGATGAGGCTTTCTGCTCCCGTAAAGATTTACAGCCTCGGAAACCCTGTACATGGTCGCTATGAGTTGGAACCGACTCCATGGAACATAACATCAACAAGCATTAATGCACAGCGCCACACCAGGACTCCTAATGAATTCACCACACATGTGGTTGTTGTTGCTGTTAAGGATGAGTTAATTAAATGTTTGACCAAATATAGTGAGCTAATTTTGTATGGCCTAGGAACGATGTTATAAATTGTGGCAGAAAGAAAAGGTTCCCCACTGTGCTATACAGGTTTGCTATGAGTCAGAAACAACACTTAATAATAACAAAGAACATATGGGATAAGACTAACTATCTGACAGGCAGTTTTATTGTCTCATTAAATCATTAAATTACTTCTGTCAAATGGGCATTATTCCCCTTTAACAGAAAAAGAAACTAAGACTCAGATAGTGTTAAGAATTTGCCCCAGGTCCCAGTGAGTTCAGGCTGAGAGCTGCCTGCTTCTTTTCCTCTGACCTGGAGGCAGATGGATGAAGTTAGAGGAGTGGGACTTGACTGCCCTCTCTGGTACCTGAGAGCCAGAGTGGAAAACAGGATAATAAATTGTGGCAACCCCTCAAGTTCCAAATTAGACAAAAGCTGTATTTTTTGACTCTGCTGCCAAGGTGCAAGAACCCAAGAAATAAGTAAAGGATATCTTTCAACTTAAAAACAAAAAGCTCCACTACATATCAGCATGAATTTTACATATTATGCCCGAATCTAAAAATTCTTCTATAAAACTGCTTATTTAAACGTGAAAATTTTAGGAGTCCTTTATCTTAGCAATTCTTTCTCTAGACTAGTCAAAGAAATTCTCGATTCTTGGCTATAGAAATAAAACACTTCCAGGATAATGCTGGAAGATGCCAACAGCTATCTTCGTAGGGAGACCATGAAAAGCACAGGGCATGGCAGACAGAATGAACAATCTCACACTAGGACCAACTTCGTGGGCAGGCAAATTGCAGTCAGGCAGGGTCCCTCTTTCCAAATGGCCCATCACTAACTTAATGCTCTTCTGTTGCTTGCTTAAAATTCCCAATAATTTCACTCTTGTCAGAAAAGTCTGATGGGACAATGGAACATGTGTGTGAGCAGAGATACCCATGATGTGGGTGCAATGATTAATTTTATGTATCAGCTTGGCTATGGTGTCCCAGTGTTTGGGCAAATACATGCCGAGACATTGCTATGAAATATTTATATGTGATTAGTACTGAAACCAACAAAGCCTTGGTGGTAAAGCACTCAGCTGCTAACTACAAGGTCAGTGGTTCAAACCTGCTAGCCGTCTACAAAAGGAAGATGTGATTCTGCTTCCATAAAGGTTTACAGCCTAGAAAACCCTGTGGGACAGTTTGACTCTGTCTTGTCCGGTTGTAGTGAGTCAGAATCTGTTCAGCAGCATTGGGTTTTGGTAGCATTTTAGTCAGTTGGTCTCAAATAAAGAAGACTATTCTTTGCAGTATGAGTGGGCCTGTCCAATCAGTAAAGGCCTTAAAAACAAACCAGAGGTTTTCTTGAGGGAAGATTCTGGCTCCTAATCATAAACGGACATTCTGCTAGAAGTGTTTTCTGTCCTACCAAGCTGGGAGACAAAGTACTGTAAATTCCAGTCAGTCATTTGACATGATTTTTCAGACCTAAGACTCTCAGAATTCCCAGACAATCTCTGACCAGTGTGTTTTGAATTTGTTAGGAATACTAGTGTTTCTATGTAGGATAAGCACAGGACTGCTAACTGAGAGGTCAGCAGTTCAAACCCACCAGCTACTACTTGGAAACTGTATACAGAGTGACTATGAGGCAGAACGGACTCAAAGGCACTTAAAAACAACAAGAACCCGTAATTGGCATGAGCCAATTTCTAAAAGTAAATGACGACTATGTAGAAATAAGAGAGTGATTGTCTATACATCTATAAGGAGTCTGGAGTGCAAAGTCGGTTTGAACCACAAGATTAGCGGTTTGAGCTCACCAGCCGCTCCTCAGAAACCCAATGTAGGGCCATTATGGGTCAGAACTGATTCGAAGGCACTTAACAACAACAACAACAACAACAACAACAACATAGGAGCCCTGGTAGGATAGTGGATTACTATGTAGGCTACTAACCGCAAGGTCAGCAATTCAAATCTACCAGCCACTCTGCTGGAGAAGATGAAGCTTTCTGCTCCCATAAAGATTTACAGACTCAGAAACCCTATACAGAGTCTCTATGAGTCAGAACCAACTTGACAACTCTGAACCATATATACCTATATATGTGTTGCTGTTGTTCATGGTGGTGATTCTGGCTCACAGTGGCCCTATATACAGGAGAACAAAACACTGCCATTCTCCCAATCCTACTCCCCAGTTAAGACATACTCCCCAGTCTTAAGTCTGGGCCCATTGTTGCGGCCCCTGTGTCAATCCATGTTGTTGGGGTCCTTTGTCTTTTTTCTTCACAATCATTCCTGTGTTTGAGTCCATTGTTGTAACCAGTGTGCCAATCCATCTTCTTAGGGAACTTCATTTTGGCTGACTCTCTACCTTATCAAGCATGATGTCCTTTTCCAGGAACTGGTCCCTTCGGGTAGCGTATCTAAGGTACATGGGACAGAGTCTCACCATCTTCTTTTCTCAGCAGCATTTTATTTTGTCTGTGTTTCAGCATTCTTCACCAACACTGTAATTCAAGGGCATCAGTTTTCGTGTATCTGTCTTCCTTATTCACTGCTCAGCTTTTACACGCATATGAGGTACACCTTAGCCTTCAAAGTGACATCTTTGCTGTAAAATAAAAGCATGGTTTATTTTTTATTTATTTATAGTTTTTTTTTTTATTTTACAGCATGTATTTGCAGTGCATAATGTCCTTTGATTGATTTCCTGACTGTTGCTTCCATGGGCATTGATTGTGGATCCAAATAAACTGAAATCTTTCACAACTTCAATATTTTCTCCATTTGTCATGATTTTACTTATTAGTCCAGTTGTGAGGACTTTTTGTTTTCTCTTTGTTGAGGTGTAGTTCACACTGATGACTGTAGTGCTTGCTTTTCATCAGCAAATGCTTCTAGTCCTCTTTGCTTTCAACAAGCAAGGTTGTAGCCTGTGCATATGTTGTTGTGAAGTGCCGTCGAGTCGATCCCGCCCCATAGCGACCCTGTATAGGGTTTCTAAGGAGCAGCTGGTGAGCTTGAACCACAGCATACTGTTAATGAGTTTTCCTTCAAGTCTGATGCCACATATAGTTCAGCTTCTCAGATATTTGCTCAGCATGCAGACTGAATGATGAAAAAATATAATCGTGGTGCATACCTTTCCTGATTTGAAAATACATAGTATCCCCTTCTTTTGTTTGAACAAATACCCCGTGGTCTATAAGCAGGTTCCCCATGAACACAAGGAAATGTTCTGGAATTGCCATTTTGTGTAATGTGTGTTTGAGGGTGTTTTAAAAAGGTCGTGGGGAAAAATCCATTACTTTTAATTCCACTTTTTACACACACACAACCATATATATGACAACACAATTATATATAGATGTTGATGTTATTGTTAAGTGCTGTCAAGTTGGTTCCGACCCATAGTGCCCCTGTATAGGGTTTCCAAGGAGAAGCTGATGAGCTTGAACTGCCAACCTTGCAGTTCAAACGGCTTTGCAAACTGGCGCATTAACTATATATATATACTTGTTATATACATGAGAGAGTTGTTGTTACGTGTTCTCAAGTCAGTTCCAACACATAGCAATCCCGTATAGAGTTTCCAAAGAATGACTGGTGAGTTTGTACCACAAACCTTGTGGTTCAAATCAACCTTGCAGTCCAGTGCTGTATCCCATAGCACCACGCAGAAGGAGAGAACCATGGAGGCACAGTGGCTACGTACTCAACTGTCAATGAATATGTAAGTGTTGGAACCTATTAGTTGCTCCTCAGGAGACAGATCTGCTCCTGTGTGAAGACTGCAGCCAAGAAACCCTCTGGAAAATTCTTCTCTGTCAGAGAGGCTTGCTGTCAATTGGAATAATCTTGATGGCTTACAAGTGGAGAGGTTAGGAGAAACCAAGTTTCCATTCCTTTCAGTCCTTACTGGTCGATAAACCAAAGACTGCAGGTGTTGGTAGAATCTATATATATTTAGAAATGGAATATAGAGTTCATTTTATTTTGTATAAGAAATAAATACACAATGCATGTATGAGCTACAAAATATCAATTGTGTAATTTTGGTGATTCCATATATGAATTAAATTTTCTCCTATTTGCACTTAACAATGGTATTTCATGATGTAAAGAAAAACAATATGCAAATAATGTAACTTTATGTTTCTTTTCTTAGGATGCCATTAAAAACCAAATTTAAAAATTAAACCACCATGGCAAAAGAAACCCCAGCAAAATGGAAAAAGTTCTCTATCTTAATATCTTTAACAGCACTTTTTCCCTGCTTTTTGAACAAGGGTCCTGCATTTTGTTTGGGCTCCACAAATTATGTAGCCAGCCCTGTCCTGTATCAGAGTAGCATTCCTTTGGAATTCTAAGGAATAAACTGGAGTCCCAATGTGGCGCTGTGGATTAATGCAGTCACCTGCAATGTCAGTTTGAACTGAAAGGTTGGTGGTTCAAATTCATCAGCCGCTCCTCGGAAACCCTATACAAAATTGCTTGTTTGTTGGAAGCAACTCAACGGCACTTAATAACAATAGGAATAAATTACATGAAATGAGAAAAGAAAACCACTGGGGAGGAAGTGCACCTATAAGAAGTAAATGGTTCTTTGTTGTGGTGGTGGTTGTGGTTTAAGTGCCATCGAGTCGGTTCCGACCCATAGCGACCCTGAGCATGGTTTCTGAGGCTGTAAATCTTTACAGGAGCTGAAAGCCTCATCTTTCTCCCGCGGAGTGGCTGGTAGTTTCAAACTGCTGACCTTGCATTTCACAGCCCGATTCATAACCACTACGCTATGGAGCATAAGTTCATTTCTTACTATTCGGAGGAAAGAAGAAAGATGAAAACTGAAGAGACATGAAAACAATTAGTTCAATGGATTAATGGACCACAGGAACATCATTCTCCACAATTCTGAAATCAGAAGAACTCCTTGACTCCCCTACCAACTGCTCTGAAAGGATCACATTAGAAGATCCTAGTTGAGAGTAGGAGAAAAATGTGGAACAAACCTCAAAATTAAAAAAACAAAACAAAACTGATTTATTGGTCAAAAAGAAATTGGAAGAACTCTCAAGACAAAGGTCCCTAGTCACTCTTCAGGTCTGGAACGAAACTCACGCCCGCTGCTCAATTTTCAGCTAAACAGTAGAGAGGTCTATAAAGGGCGGTGGATCAGAAGGGCAGCATTCATTCACACAAGGAGAAAGTTCAGAAAGGTTAAAAAAGGAGGACTGGAAACAAGAAATACAGGAAGGATGGGGAGTAAGTGATGTTACTGGTGATGAAACAAAATGTTACGAATTGTTTTGTATATAAACTTTTACCCAATTCTCAACAAAAAGTGTGGGGGGTTTTGTTGTTGTTGTTGTTGTTTTACAAGAGTGGATGGTTCTAGTTAGATCAAAACTGTAAATAGATGGTTTTTAGGTCTTGATGCCCCGTGCTTTAGCAAATGGGACTCACCGATTCACAGTATTAAGCATTCTCTCAATTTTTTTTCTCCACCATGTCTGCAAAGATCTAAAAAATACAAATAGCGTTTGATACTTTGAATGCAAAGGACAAGTGCTTCATCGTGGCAAAGGGCATTTAAAATTCATACCATGCCCTATAATTTGCAAGCCACCCTTGCAGTAATGTATTTCCTAAAGTTAATTAATGGGCCTGCTATTTCTCTTCCATTATCTTGGTCATTGATGAAGATGTTAAATAGATTGGTTCTTGGATTGACCCCTTAAAGATGAGCACCGGTGATGTCAACCCAAGCTAATGCAGCTTAGGAGTCCTTTTTAAGTACAACTGGAATAATCTGAGCAATTACTTAACAGGAGTGTCTCTCCATTTTTGGAGCAAGTATGTCATGCAAAAAGGCGAAGTCTTACTCAGTCAAGATAAATTACAACTGATGTCTTCCCACAATTACCATTCCTCCCCTTCACCCACCCCCACACTGTCTATTAAGCCCACCTGGCTTGTCTCAGAATGAAATTAGATCCATGTGCCTTCACTCAGAAGGAAAATAAATGAATCTCAGTGGTCTGACTTATTTCAGTGTTGATTACCATTTGAAAAATAAAGCTGAAGCAAGAAGGCATTTATCTTTGCATAAGGGAGAATATTGGGGAGGAGAAAAGAGGGCACACGACCTTTAAGCCATTCTCCATTTTCCTAGGCTTCTTTATGATTTCCTCCAAAGGTCCTTCTCCTAGGACCTTAGGAAGTTGAAATACTTGCACTAGCACCAGGATAAAGGAAATCCATTTCCTAGATTATTTAAAATACCATTCTCTTCTATTCATACAATAAACTATTGATTCTCTGGCATGGTCGGTATCCATCCAAAGCACCAGGTACCTAGGACAAGGGAAATTATAACACATTCAGTTTATCTTTGATCTTTTGGTATCTTTTTATTACGGAAAGCAATATTTCTCAGGTATACTTCTATAAATAAACTGGCGAATGATAGCATGTGGCAGAATTTTTTTGGAACAAAATATATCAAATATCAGTACAAATCATTTGTGAAAAATCCAGAATTAATTATTTCAGAAAGGTTAAAACAGGACACCCAAGCTACTGACATCATAATGCTTTTTTAAGGCTATCATTAGTCTAATTGGCTAAGACAATGAAGCATCTACTTTATGCTGAATAACTTCCAATACCCAGTATAAGTCAGCAATCCAACTGCACATTTACACAGTTTCAACTTCACCAGTATGTTGAAGAATTCCCCTGCATATGCTCCAATAAGTATGATTGCTAACATAACAGCAATATTATCTTCTAAGTGCTTTTGAACAATCTCACCTGGTCCCCTACCACCAGCCCACTCTCTAAGTATTTTACTTTAAATAGTTGTGACTTGCATTGAAAAAAACTTGTTTTGGTAAATAAAACAAGGAGTTTTATTTAATTATAATGGTGACAGACAAGAACATCCTGGACCCACTGCTTGTTGAATTCTTTCAAAATGTTTTGTTTATTCATATCTGTCCAAAATGATCTTGCAGTATATGGTAACAATACGTCGTCATTTCTAAGCCTGAAAGATGAACTCCTGGACAAGAATTTAATAAAAACCTTGCTTTCTGCCCACCAAAGCTTTTCACTATCAACATGGAGATATCATCTTTCCTTTGACTGTTATGAATAAGCTGAGAAAATGGCAGATTATTAAGATAGTCTCCACATATTCCCTGTGATAATAGCTCAAAATCAAATTAAACTTGTCAACAATTGTAACATATAGAGACCACTTTCCCACACACCAAAAGTCTTCAACTTTTTCTTCAGTTACGTCATTACTAGCAGATTAATGTTTAGAACAATATTTCAAACTGATTAACACTGTGAGTCTCCTCTCTCAATTTTGAAATTCTGACACATGAGTGGATTTTCCTTCCAAGATATTAAAGAGGTATGTTTATTTCCTCATCTGCTAAATAAAGTTATGAGGTTGTTCCGTGCAGGGTCTGAAAATACCCTGAGGGATTTAAAAACCATAGCATGATATCCATGTCTCTTCATATACATTAGAATTCAAGGTACAAGGCAACACCAAATTATTAATACCACTTTCTTTGCAAAGAAACAGAGTCATCAAGTTCTTTTAACTCTTAAAAACCTACAGGTCTTCAGTTATAGAAATGTGAAATGAGTATCCTGAATACAGTAGCTAATGGGACATTCTATTGTTTATGTGTTATATAAACTTCTAATTCTAATTCATTTGTTTTTTGTTGTTTTCTTTTTCCCTAGAATCCAATATTCCTTCCAAATGATTTATTTTGATTCTTAGTGTCATATATTATATTTGAATATTAACAAACTTTAAACTTAGCAGTAAAAATGAGGCCTCAACCAGTGCTGTTCAACAGAATTTTCTGCAGTAATGGAAGCGTTTTATATAAGAACTGTCCAGTAAAGTAGTAATTATCCACATTAGCTACTAAGCATTCATTTGAATTAATTTAAATTTAAATAGCCACATGTAGCTAATGACTACTGTACTAGAATGCACAGATCAGACCAATCGAACTTCATTGTTGGGACACTTCTACAACATCCTTCCTAAGGTTCTGTCTTCAAATGATCATGTTGTTGTTGTTGTTGTTAAGTGCCGTATAGTCGGTTCCGACCCATAGCGACCCTGTACAGGGTTTCCGAGGGTGTAAATCCTCACGGGAGTAGAAAGCCTCATCTTTCTCCCGCGATCATAACTATTATGAATTCCAATTTTAATTTTATTAAATAAGTTTTAAAAATCAAACAAAGCTCAAATTTGATTAAACTAGCACATGTATGTGTATTTTCTATTAGAAAATGGAATTAATGGTATTTATTGAAATTTTTCTATTTGCTCAAATTGTGCTTCATTTAATGGGGAGTCGCTGGAGAAGGATATCATGTTTGGTAAGGTGGAGGGTCAGAGAAAAAGAGGAAGACGCACAGTAAGATGGATTGGCCAAGTGACAGCATCGATGGACTCCAGCGTGGCAACAGTAGTGAGGTTCGCTATGGGTCGGTACCGACTCGATGGCACCTAACAACAGCAACAATGTTAACATAGTGGTTACAAATAGGGCTGTGAACCTCCAGGTCAGCAGTTCAAAACTACCAGCTGCTCCACGGGAAAAAGATGAGGCTTTCTGCTCCCGTAAAGATTTACAACCTCGGAAACCTGTACAGGGTCACTATGAGTCGGAACCGACTCCACTGCACCACCACTGCCATAAGGAAAATAAATATGTGCCTATCTTATGCTAAACTGCATAAGACAAACACATACAAAAACAAGTCTGAACAATACATTGTTGTAGATTTCAGGTGCCATCCAGTCGGCTCCAACTCATAGTGACCCAGTGCACAACAGAACGAAGCACCACCGGTCCTGCATCGGCCTCACAATTGTTGTTCCGCTTAAGTCCACAGCAATGTGCAATTATATGTTTATATCTGTAAGTGCTGAAAGACTTCAGAGAAAACAGATTAGGAAGGCGTCTTTCACAACCTTCAGCCAGTATGACTTCCTAAAGAGGACAGTAAGACTTAAACCCACCATGTAGAACTTTAGTCATCTATTCTCTGAAGAGGGTCTGATTTTCATTAAAAAATAATTGTATGGCCATTTTAAAAGCAATATATTATCAAGAAAAATTTCACCAATAATCAGGTGGTTAATTGATAGCAAATCATTAACTTCAGAATACAGCCTTTTAGTTGTTTTATTGGTTCAATGATGATAACGAGATCATCTTTTTAATTTAACTTCAAGTATTATCTTAAGGGTAAAAGCATCTTGAAATGCATCTGAAAGTGCTATTGGAATTAAGTGTGCAATATAAGATCAGCGTGCTGTTTTAGGGAAAGGCCCAGCTACAAAAGAGTACATCAAGCTACAAAGCAAAACGATGTGGCTAAATTGTCAGAATTCTCAAGGAGGGAAAAAATTAATTCAAAATAAAAGTTACCTTTCATGAAAGCACACTACACTTGAACAATCTATGAGACTTATGTACAAGTTCTCAGTGTCTCTTCTTCTAAACAATAATAGCAACCCAGGCATTAACGAAGATCTGGCAGCTTGTCTGTACAGGCTACTTAACGAAGCAGGCAACCTTCAGAAAGAAGATGCAAGCTGTCAGGTTCATCCAGCTATAATTGGAGTATATATTGACGTTGGTCAGTTTAGCAAAGAGAATATCAACTTACAAAGTGCCAGCTATGATGGAGATGTGATAACTGAAGATCATTGTTAAGATGCCTGCCACTTTCAAAAAGATTTGTCTTTAGAAGTTAATAGGAATTTTAAATTGCTACAACAATTGCATGTCAACATGAGTTATTTCTGTGCTATTAAACAATAAATTTATAATATATTAATTTTTTGAGCAGCATATTATTTTTGTCATTTAATTCAATTAAAATTGAATAATTGCAAACATATAAATCAGTAGAGCCTAAAATAACTAATTTTCAAGGAAAAATGGCTGAAAGACAAGAAATTATTCATATTCAATCAAATATCACCATTGAACTTGTTTTTAGGATGAAATATTTTCAACAAATAAAAGCTTTAAAACAGAAGGGTATTGTAGTAAGACTATTGATAGATCTTTATTTCCAGACATAATGAAAAATACTTCGATTATATATATTATGTGTTGTGTTCAAGTGTATCACAGTAATTTGTAAATAGTTCAATTGGTTTATTTTCTCTAAAATTACGGCAAATTATTTCATAAAGAAATATGTATGTCACAAATACATAGGACTGTAAATAATGGATATATTAGGAAGCATGAAATTGATACTGCCTTGGTTTAGATAGAGAAAGAAAGAAAAAGAAAACAAACTAAATTATTTTCACTGAAGCAGCCAGGCGTTACACCGTAACATGAAATCCAAAGTTCACAATGGCTTAAACTTTGATCAAGCTTACTTAGCCAATAAAATAAAATAAAATAAAATGTTTCTAGGCTACCAACTTTTGTTAATGTATTAAAAGAGCTGAATTCAAAATTTTTTCTTCAATGTATAATTTTTGTTTATCCATACACATTAATTTTTCTTTATCTCCCAAACCATTGAAAACTGCCCAAAGACAGTATAAGGAACTAAAAAGACCATAAGTTTTGAAGAAGGAGGGCATTCAGGTCCAAATTCCAGGACTTCCATTTACTAGCTGTGATTTGAGCCCATTTATTTAATTCTCTAAATTTTTGTTTTTATCACTTGTTAAAAAAAAAAAAAAGTGTGGAGGGATAGTGATCCCTACCTTACATAATTATGAGAGTTAATTAGTGTGTACAGGATGCCTGGGGAGTGTGGTGCTGCATATGATAGGTACTGGACTGCGAACCATAAGGTTAGCAGTTCAAGCCCACCAGCCTCTCCCCAGGAGAAAGATGAGGCTTTCTGCTCCAACACAACATACAGCCTCGAAAACCCTACACAGGATCACCATGAGTCTGAATGGACTCAATGGCACTTAACAACAATAACAACAGGGTGCCTAGCACAGAACCTAGCCCAAAGTAGTTATTCAACAATTTAAATGTGTTTCTTTTTTCATTTACCCATCTCCCAGCTCCCTCTATCACAGTAACCCTCTACCAGAAAAGAAGCTAAATTGTATTGCAGAGCTAACCCTGCTCATCAAAATCTAGTTCAAAGTGTTACTGATCCACCTCCTAATTGACAACAGCAGGCAGCGGGGGGACAGTTTTGTGGACCTATGGAGACAGCCAATGTTGTAAAAGAAACTCAGTATCTGCTCACATAAAATGCTCTAGTCCAGGATTTAGAACCACCTCTTCTCCCTCAGTCTAGTTTCTGGTTCAGTAGATACCATTTTCTATACCAGAATAAATGAGAAAATTCTATTCTACCCTACTAAATTGGCCTATTGGTCTCTGTAGGATTTCATCAATAAAATGATGCAGTTACAATAAAGGCCTTTGAAATACACTAGCATAACTATCTTAGTCTCATTTTAAAAAATAAGATTATTTTTAAAAAGGTTTAGACATTTTAGCTTCGTGTATACCACCATGTTTGCCATTAAAAATGCCACTCATGCTAAAAGATGCATACTGCTTCACATTAGGCTCCATGTGACTGGAGACTTGGCACTTGATAACTCCAGGGGACTCACTAATGAGCTACAAACCCTTTACACCTCTGGGTCAGGAGTTTGGATTAGACCTAGGTTGGGAGTGACAGAAAGTCGTTACTACTCATGATAGCTCAATGGTTTATGTGAAGGGAATTCATTGTTTCAAGCCACTCTCTAATGAACAAGCATCCACCTCACAAAAAGTCACCACTGCTTTTGACAGTAATTGGCAGAGACATAGAGAATAAAAATCTCAACCAAGAATTGTGTTTCCCCATATCCAAGTAGGGAATCTTTTTCTTTTAATGGAAAGAGACACAGGGTTTTTCTGAAATGTCTGTGAAAAATAAGGTTAGGGGAAAGAGCGAGAGGGAAAAAGAAGAAAACTTGAAGGGAAACACGAGAGCCATTCAGAAGAGAGTAAATCAAAATGCAGTAAGATTCATCCTCAAAAGTTTTATTTAGTACTTACGTGACACTGGCATTTATATCAGAAAAATGCATGCACTTCTTATTTGTTTCTCCTCTAGTAAGAAAGCAATAATGCTTTCATAATGTTACCTGAAATGTCTGCACTGGGGAGTCAAAAGAACATTTGGTGTTCTTAAGTGCCGTGGAGTCAGTTCCCACCCATAGTGACCCCGTATAGGGTTTCTGAGGAGCAGCTGGTGAACTTGAACCACTGACCTTGCAGTTCAAACGGCTTCGTAGTCTGGCGCATTAACCAACAGTGCCACATCAGGACTCCCAGAAGAGCATAAGTACCTTGAAATAGTGTTCCTTTAGAAAGTTGTTAGTACCGAAAACGAGAAGACATCAGTTTTAAAATGGGATATCACTAAGACTCAGATTCATGTAATACAAATCTTTACACAAACTACTCAACAATAAGGTTTGACTCCCACATAACTGCAAGTCAAGAGTAGGGTGGGTCTCAGGATGAACATGGGCTAGTGTTTCAGCTTTATTTCTCTCTGTGATTCGCCTCAGTGTTCTTTCTTCCATGAGTTGGTTTTACCTTCAAAAAAGCTTACCTTGTGCCAGAAAAACCACTGTAGCAACTTTTAGCTTCAATGTCAATTTTCACATCTTGAGGAAGACTCATTAACAACCTGTAAAATTCAGAGAATACAGCATTGTTTGCTGGAAGCAAAGAGGACTTGAAGCACTTACTGAAAAAAATCAAAGACTACAGCCTTCAGAATGGGCTATACTTCAGTATGTTGTTGATGTTGTTAAGTACCATGGAGCGGACTCTTAGCAACCCTGCATAGGGTTTCTGAGGCTGTAAATTTTTACAGGAGCAGAATGCCTCAACTTTCTCCCGTGGAACCGCTGGTAGTTTCAAACTGCTGACCTTAAGGTTGGCAGCCTGACTCGTATACACTATACTACCAGAGTGCCTTATGCTTCAATATAAATATAACAAAATCCTCACAAATGGATCAATAGTCCATATCATGATAAATGGAGAAAATATTGATGTTATCAAGAATTTCACTTCACTTGGATCCACAATCAATGCTCATGGAAGCAAGCAATCAAGTGACGTCTAGTATTTGGCAAATCTATTGCAAAAGGTCTCTTTAAAGTGCTCAAAAGTAGCAATGTGTCTCGGAGGACTAAGGTGTTCTTAATATGCATACAAAAACTGGATAATAAATAAGGATGACAGGAGAAAAACTGGATGCCTTTGAATTACGGTGCTGGTAAGATATATTACATACACCACAAATTGCCAGAAGAACAAATAAATCTGTCTTGGATAAAGTTGGAATGTGCCTTAGAATTTAGAATGGTGAGACTTCAGCTCATATACTTTGCATGTTATCAAGAGGAACCAATACCTGAAAAAAGGACACTATGTTTGGTAAAGCAGAGAGGGTCAGCAAAATAGAGGAAGACCCTCAATGAGATGGATTGGCACAGTGGCTACCGCAGCAAGGTCAAACACAGCCACAATCTTGAGAATGGCACAGAATTGGGAGGTTTTTCATTCCGTTGTACCTGAACAGACTTGAATGCACTTAACAACAAAGACACAGCGGAAGGGTTGCCACCTGAAAATTTAGGGACACTCTTTTGAAAAAGGAAGGGGTGTAATGAAAGCTATGTAGACAAACAACAATGTACAACACGGGCAGATACTTTTAAATTTTATTTTACCATTTCATACATTTACAAAGACTTCCTTTCAAATGTGACAATTTACGACTTAGTGTTTCCCACCCACTTGCCCCCAAAACATCCAAGCATAAAAATAAACAGCAGAAACATCTCTAGTCTTAAATTATACAAGGCCCTGACATTTGAGTGGGTAGAAAAATAACAAGGGTTGCGCTACCATAGAAGATCATTAAAATATAATACAAAAAATTGTTTTTTAGAAGCTTGGGATTGGGAGAAAAGAGAGAAACATCCAAGCTAACAAATCTAAGGAAAATGTTCTGCACCAAGACAGATTTTTAACAGTTCTACCAACCACAATCTAATTTTTGTCCACAAAAATTTACAGAGTTGATCTCACACAATTTGGCCATGTTTTTAAGAGGGACCAGTCCCTTGATAAGGACACTATCCTTGGAAATGTAGAGTATCAGCTAAAAAGAGGAAGACCCTCAACAAGATGGATTGACAAAGGAACTGCAACAATGTGTTCTAACAAAGCAGTGATTGTGAGGATGGTGCAGGGCTAGACAATGCTTTGTTCTGTTGTACATAGAAGTGCTATGGGTCACAACTGAATTGTAGCACTGTAGGAGAAGCACAGGACTGCTAACCATGAGGCTGGTGGTTCAAACACACCAGTTGGTAGAATTCTTCAACTTTAGCATCACTGGCTTTAGTGATTGGTATGTAAATTTGATTAATAATGTATTAACTGGTCTTTCTTATAGGCATATGCGTATTATTCTATCACAGACAACATTGTACTTCAAGATAGATCTTGAAATGCTCGTTTTCATGATGCATACAGCAGTGTCAGTCCTCTTTAATTTGGTGTTCCTAGCATAGTAAACCATATGATTGTCTGATTTAAAGTGACTGGCTAATACCAGTCCTTTTCAGTTTACTGATGCCTGGGATACTGGACTTTATGCATTCCATTTTACTTTTGATGCAGAAAAGGCATGTGACGAAGTCTAACAAGTATTCCTGATTAAAATACTCAACAAAGTAGGCACTGGAAGGGAAATTGATCAACATAATTAAGATCATGTATACAAGCCAAAGGTCAGCAGTTCGAAACTACCAGCTGCTCTGCGGGAGAAAGATGAGGCTTTCTGCTCCCGTAAAGATTTACAGCCTCGGAAACCCTGTACAGGGTCGCTATGGGTCTGCACTGACTCGACGGCACTTAACAACAACAACAACTATACAAGCCAAACAGCCAACAGTACTCTCAGTGGAAAGAAACTGAAAGCATTCCTTTTGTGAACACAAACGAGATGTTCTTTATCATCACTTGTATTCAATATTGTGTTGGAAGTCTTAGAGCTATAAGGCAAGAAAGGGAAATGAATTGGCAAAGAAGAAGTAAAACTCTACTTGCAGATAATATGATCCTATACTTTAAAAATCCCAAAGACTCACAAAGAAAATTATTGCATTCACTGAAAGACTCAGCAAAGTAGCAGGCCACAAGATCAATATACAAAATCATTGGATTGCTTTATACTAAGAAAGACAGCTCTGAAAAGGAAATTAGGAAAACAATACCATTTGCAATTAGGAATAAATCTAACTGGAGAAACAAAATATCTATACAAAGAAAACTAGAAAACATCACTACAAGAAATCAAAAGATATTTACAAAAATGAAAGAGTATACCATGGTCATGGATAGGAAGGCTTAACATTGTGAAAATGTCAATAGTACCCAAAGCAATCTATAGATATAATGCAATCCCAATCCAGATTTCAACATCATTCTTTAAAGAGGTGGAAACATTTGTCATAAACTTTTTATGGAACAGAAATAAAACTCGTTTAAGTACAGTGCTGCTTAAGAAGAAGAACAAAGTTGGAGGTATCTCACTTCCAGATCTCAAAATTTACTATACATACACAGTAGTCAAAACAGCCTGGTACTAGTACAACAAAAGACACATAGATCAATGGAACAGTACTGAGAATTCATAAGTAAATCCATGCATATACAGACAACTGATCTTTAACAAAACACATTAAGTTGGGAAGGAATAATCTCTTCAATAAATGGTGCTGGCAAAACTGGGAATTGATTTGCAGAAGAATGAAACAAGACCTTTATATCAGACCATATACAAAAACAAACTGAATGTGAATTGAAGGCCTAAATGTAAAACAGAGAACTAAAAAGATCAATCATGAAGAAATAGGCACAAACTTGTTGTTGTCATTGTTGTTAGGTGCCATCGAGTCGGCACCGACTCATAGCGACCCTAAGCACAGCAGACCAAAAGACTGCCCGATCCTGGGCCAACCTCACTACTGTTGTCACACTTGATTCCATCGATGCCACCACCTGGCCAATCCATCTCGTTGAGGGTCTTCCTCTTTTTCTCTGACCCTCCACCTTACCAAACATGAGATCCTTCTCTAGCAACTGGTTCCTCCTGACAATATTTCTGAAGTATGAGACACAAATTTGGGCATCTTGGCCTCCAAGGAGCTCTCTGGCTGCACTTCTTCCAAAACGGGTCTATTGGTTCTTTAGGCAGCGCATGGCACTTTCAATATTCTCTTCCAATACCATAACTCAAAAGCATCAGTTCTTCTACGGTCTTCCTTATTCACTGTCCAGCTTTTGCATACATATGAGGTTATTAAAAATGCCATGGCTTGGGTCAGGGGCACCTTAGTCCTCAAGCTGACATCTTCACTCTTCAACACTTTAAAAAGGTCTGGTGCAGCAGATCTGCCTAATGCAATATGTCATTTGATTTCTTGACTCTGCTTGCCTGAGTGTTAATAGTTGATCCAAGAGAATGAAGTCCTTGACAACTTCAATCTTTTCTCCATTCATAAGAATGTTGTTTATTGGTCCAGTGGTGAGGATTTTTG
>NW_006408583.1:1416770-1418230 GCF_000296735.1 Chrysochloris asiatica
GATTCATAACCACTACACTACCAGAGCTCCTCAGATAAGTCTATAGAGGAACATAACAACATTCGCAAGGTATACTCACCATAAAATGGTCAATCATTCAAAACCAAAGGGGCAACATTTTTCTAAGGACAAAGCTGAGAAGGGATAGAAAGGTGGGCAAAATGCAAATAGGAACTATAGGGAGGAAGTGAAATAACTGTTATTTCATGGAACAGATTATAAATATGTAGATGAAGCAAAATGTATGATTTGTTGAATGTAAAACTGATGGTCTTGTCTATAAACCTTTACTCAATCACAATAAAAAGTTAAAATTAATTAATTAATTAAAAGAAATAAGAGATGTGGCACAGATAAAAATAGGCACACCCAAGTTCATCACAGCACTATTTACAACAGCAAAAAGATAAAGACAGCCTAAATGCCCATCAACAGAAGAATGGTTAAACAAATTTTGGTACATAATGCAGTGAAATACTATGCAACATTAGAGAATAATAATGAATCTGTGAAACACCTCATAACATGGATTAACCTGGAAGACATTATGCTGAATGAAATTAATCAATCATATAAGAACAAATATAAATAGCACAACTATTGTAAAATTGGACTTCTGGTGTGGTGCTGTAAGATCAGCACTGGACTGCAAACCACATTGGTTGTCTTGAGAAAAGCATTTGTGCAATTGTTTCAGTTGTGACCTGAACTAACTACTTTTTGGTCATAGAATATCGCTTTCACTTGAAAAAGTTATTAACTGTGGATGTTGAGATGTGGGTTTATGGGAGACATTTCTAATGAAGTAAGCCTGTTACTTCGAGGGAAACAATTGACCACATTTGTTGCCAATGTTAAAAAATTAAAATGAGTGGTTGACATTCCTAGTGATTGGGTCACACTGCTAGCACAACTGAATCTGCAAACAGCTGACATTCTCAGCCTTCTTACATGTAAATAGCCATCAAGCCAGGCATCCTGCATGCAAGACTTTGAACTAAACAGACACGTACAATTATCTCTATTACATCTTATTATCTATGAGGAACATTTGAGTTTAGATGGGCTTACTCTTCCTCCAAATCCTTTCATGCTGTATAAGGCCCCCAGCTTTGATAAGTCTGTCCTTATCAAATCACCTGTAGAGCTAATCAGCCCAGGACCAGCAAGTTTTCGCTTCTGCCTGGAGATGGAGAAAGTGGGTGTCCTAGATGATTCCTACCTTCCAAGTTTGTCCACCTCTGATTTATCCATCCTACTCCTTGAAACCACCATAAAAATAACAAATAAGATATATATATAGAATCGGGCTGCGAACCTTAAGGTCAGCGGTTCGAAACTACCAGCCGCTCCACGGGAGAAAGATGAGGCTTTCTACTCCTGTAAAAATTTACACCCTCGGAAACCCTGTACAGGGTCGCTATGGGTCGGAACCGACTCGACGGCACTTAACAACAACA
>NW_006408583.1:1418619-1425993 GCF_000296735.1 Chrysochloris asiatica
TTAAATGATAAAAAATAAAAATGAGTGGTTGAAATTCATGATTGGGTCACAGTGCTAGCACAATTGAGTCTGTACACATCTATATATTTAAGAGTCCTGCGATGGCACTGTTGGATAAGCACTGGACTGTTAACCACAAAATTGGTGGTTCAAACCCACCAGTCATTCCTTAGAAATGCTATACAGGGTCTTTATGAGTCAGAATTGACTTGGCAACACTTACAACAATATATATGTACATACATACATATATTATTGTTGGATGCCATTGAGTAGGCTCTAATGTATATAGCTAGACATAGATAGATAGATATCTGTAAATTCATATGTAATGTTTGCAACTACCAAAGATGAATAAAGGTTAGATTTATACAAATATTTATAATAAAAGGTAATACAAATGAAAACTAAAAAATAAAGAGGTATTTGACTTTTGTCAAACTAATTTATGACAGAGTTATCAAAATGAAACCCCATAGTAAGTTGGAGACTAACTGTACTCTAAAAATTTATCACAGAATTAAACATCTATGTCAATTTTTTAGTGAAAAATGAGATTTACCCAGAAGATGTCAGGATATACCTGCCAGCAATAAGTTTATCTGCTGGAGATTTATAGATATAAAACAGATCTACAAATCTCTTACAGATCTATAAACACCAAATAAATATAATCTGTGTGTTAAAGTATTACCCAAACCCACCCCCCAAAAAAGAAATCAAATTACATAGTGCATTAAGCAAATAAGCTGCAAAAAACTTCTTTAAAGTGTTGAAGAGCACAGATGTCAATTTGACTACTAAGGTGCGCCTCACCCAAGCTGTGGTCATTTCAATTGTCTTATGTGCCTGTGAAAGTTGGACAATGAATAAGGAAGACCATAGAGGGAGTGATGCATTGGAAAAACTATGGGGCCGTTCTGTATGGTCGCTATAGGGTTACTGAGTGAATCAACTTGATGGCAACAGGTGTTAGTAGTACTATTTTCTGTCTGATCATTTTTAAAAATGTTTTATTGTGAATTATGTGATAGTTTACATGGGAGAACATTAGCTTTACATTCATCCTATCGTATATCATTTCATTGCCATGGTTACAATCCCCTCCAGGCATCATCAACCAATCAAGGGGTATACCCTCAAGCCTGACTCCCCACCCCCACCCTCCACCCCATCCCTCTCCCTCTCTGGGTCTAAAGTCCCCAGCCACTCCATCTCTCCACATCATGTTTGATCATTTTTGATAGAATGATAGTTGATAACTGCCTAATTATACATCTCTAGTGTCCCTGGTGGATTCCTGATGTAGCTCTGTAGGATCAGCACTGGACTGAGAACCACAAGGTCAGCAGTTCAAACCCACCAGTTGCTCCTCAGAAACCTTATACAGGGTCGCAGACTCAGAATCGACTCAACAACACTTAACATCAAAAAATGTCCCTGTTGTAGCACTATAGGATAAGCGCAGGTCTATTAATCACAAGGTTGGTAGTTCAAACCCACCAACTGTTCTAGAAAATTCTATACAGGGTCGCTATGTGTCAGAACTAATTCAATGGCACACAACAACACAATGGCACACAAAAAGTGAAATTTTAATAAAAAGCATGCTGGATATAAAGCTTAGAATAAAAGTGATTTTTCCTAAATTACTTTGTATCATCTTCTCAACATATGTGTCCTTAAGAGTGTGGCCATTTCTTATCCTGCGTGCCCCAAACTGGGCACTACAAATCTGAAGTGAACTGGCACACTGTTGCATGTACACAAAGTTATGGCATAAATACGGTTCATCTTTCTTAAGTGTCTATATTACTCAAAGGTTTTTTGAGCAGACAAAAGTTCCTTGCCTCTAATACTAGTAAGAACTTACAACATTTCTTTACAATGTTTAAAAGCCAGTGTATAAAATAATAATAATTATATGTAAAATCAAAGAAAAGTTTCAAAGAAACGTTATGCTTGAGGGTTGTTTTGAGCTGTTTCCCCAGGACCCAGAAAGTAGGGGTCTTAGAGTCTGTTTTGGGAATTTTTTGCTGGACAGCTTGAGAACCAATGTCTCACATCTGGCATATTATGTCTTGCACATAATGGAAGTTCCGGCCAAAACCCAGCTGTTTTCTAGTAGATTTCAATACAGAGTAGCCCTACTGGACAGAGTAGGGCTGTCCCACAGGGTTCCCAAGGCTGTAAATCTGCAGGAACTCAGACTTTCAGGTCTTTCTCCCACAGAGCAGCTTTCATTGGGTTCGCAGCCAAGCACTTAACCACTGTGCCACCCAAGCCCACTGCCCTGGAGTCAATTCTAACTCACAGGCCACCCTAGAGGGCACCATGATGGAAGTTCAATGAGTAATTATGGCGATTTCATTTGAGTTGCCATTAAATGAGACTCAGAAGTCTTAGGAAGTTCACTTTTGACAAATTAGTATATTAGAGGGAATAGAGAGATTTTAAAAAAGGCAGAAAGATAAATAAGTTTTATTAAATGACTTCTTAACACCTCTCACAAGACAATTGGAATTGTCTATGGTACACTGACTTCTCCAATGACTGCATTAGTACCAATTGATTTCTCAATTGCCTGTAGAATAAAATCCAAATTCCTTAGTCTGCCATGCAGTTCATCCAGAATCTCAACACATCCACAGTATCCCACTTCATTTCCCTATTTATTACTTTGTTTCAAGCCAACCTTGGACTACTTCCAGTTCTCCATACATGCCCAAACTTTCCTTGTCTATTCCCATTTCCTGTGACTTGAATGCCTTTCCCTGCTCCGTCATCATCTGTAAAGCATAGTCAAACTGCCACCTCTTCCAGTAAGCATTCCTTGATCTCTCCCCCTTATAAGTTGTGACCTGACATAACAAAATATGCCTCTTGTATTAAATTTATTTTCTGCCTGTGCATTTTACATACCCGCCTGACTTTCCCTAATTATAAACTTTATGAGGGAAGGTAAAATATGTATTTAAATGTTTAAATTTGTAAATGAATGAATGAATGAATTCAAACTCTTCAAAAAGAGCCAACAATATAATTAACCCTGTGTGTAATGAGAACCATCATCATCGACAACAACAACAAAAACCACACCCACAAAAAAATGAAAGAAACACTGAGCTAATCCATGAATCGATTTCCCATTATCTCCTAGAAAACACAGCAGGGAAACGCCCTTTAATAAAATCTGCAAAAAATCTATCTGTTCAAAGACTGCACTGGGAACTCACTGCCAAATTCCTTTTGGATTCTGCTAACAAGCTTTCAACCATTTTAATTTAAATGAATCATCAAAAAAGTCTATGGCATTTAAGACACCCACTTCTTGGGACATGAAAATCAGTTTTTCTTTATGTAATTTAGTTGGCTATACCAGATAAGATCACAAGTGTCCTGATGAATAGCTGTTTCTGGTTTGCTTAGAAATAGCCAAAACAGAAGTTGGATAAATGATTTTTTAGACAGATGCTTGGTCTAAGTTCAGAATTGGAAACAGTAGCGAATGAATACCTCTAGGTTGTTCTCAAGACTGCTCCTATCTATCTATCATAGCCTGTGAGATGCATTTTGTAGAGCGTGGTATGGTGCTGTGGTTTAGTGCACTGGACTACATAGTCAGTTTGAACTACAAGGTCGGTGGTTCAAACTCACCAGCCACTCCTCGGAAACCCTATAGAAGATCGCTATGAGTCAGAACTGATTCCATGGTACTTAACAACAACAAGTGAGGAGTCCTTGTGTAGTGCTGTACAACTGGACTGCTGTGTCAGGTTGAACAGCAAGGTTGGCAGTTCAAACTCACCAGCTACTACTTGGAAACCTTATGCAGGGTCACTATGAGTCAGAACCGACTCTACAGCACTTAACAACAACAAAGTGAGAGCATGATTGTATTAAAATACATTCTTAATAATTCTCCCGATCATACATAAACACAAAAATAATTTTGCTATTGTTTCCAAAATGGTTGAAGGAATCTAAAAAAAGCATAAAATCCAAAATACCGATCGCACCAACACATCGTATTGAACACAGAGATTATGTTAGCTGAACTTCAGATTCAGCTGATATTTTGAAAATTATTTGAATGCAGAGAAAACTCCAAAAGGTGTTCTGTTTTGTTTTATTGCTTTTTATGAAATGTTGTTTCTTCTTTCCATTGAAGTAGGGTTGATATAATTTAAAAAACTAGTTGGTATGAATGTGCATCATTTCAAAAGCTTTTAAAAGTTCTTATGAAATCCTGACAAAGTCACAATTTGGGAAACTTAAATTTTGTACAAGTATCTTCTTCCACATGAACTTTAAAATTTATTTTTCTCTTTCCTTTATCTATACAGTAACGGGAAGGACTAATGTCTGGATTCAGACCAAATTTAAATACCAACTCTGCTCCTAACGGAGTCATATGAACTTAGGCTAGTCATTGTGTAGCTTAACTTTAGATTCCCTTATTTATAAAAATATGTCCTACTTATCTCATAAGGAGCTCTGGTCACCGAATGAATTACGAGCTGGACTGCTAACCACAAGGTCAGCGGTTTGAATCTACCAGCCGCTCCATGGGAGAAAGATGAGGCTTTCTGATCCACTAAAGATGTAAAGGCTGGGAAACCCTATACAGGGTCACTGCAAGTCGGAACCAAGTCCACGGCCCAGAACAACCACTTATCTTACTTTTTTGGTTGTTTCTTTTGGAATATTTTACTTTGTTTTAGTTGAAAGTTTACATACAAATTAATTGCTTACTCAACAATTTATACACAAATGTTTTTGTGACTGTGATCCCCATCCTGTAATGTGTCAGCAGCCCAGTTCCCCGATTCCAACCATCCCATTTCCCTGACCCTTCGTGTCTCATAATGTTGCTTTTGTGTCAATGCTGATACTTGGTCTCCTATAATTGACCTTGGGGGTATTATGGCTGAAACGTGACCTCCAAGAATGGCTTCAGTTCTAGGTTAAAAGGGTATTTTAGGAGGATCGTATGGGGGGGGGGGTCCTTTATAAAATTTTGATGAGAATTGAAATATATATATAAGGAGTATCTTTGGCTCTCTAATCAGAAGTGTTGTCCAATTTGCAAATCATACATAAAGTATAAATAAAGTTGTAAAAAAGAAAAATAAATATATGCAAAGTGCTGGTATCTGACCAATAGTAGGCACTCAATACCAGGAGTTTGTTTTCATAGAATGGGATTTTCATTTGTTTCTGAAGAGCTAATTGGGAGAACTTTTGAAATAGCGATGGCATTTGGAAAGCAGGAATACTATTACATTTGACTGGAGTGTTTTCTTTTTCAGATGGTGACCAAGGACTCTTGACTGAGAAGATGGACTCCTTGAAAATTTGAAAGCTTGAGGAAATACTAATCCTTTTCAAAGCACACTGATTTTACATAAAATATAAGAAAATATTTTTTACACAACTACAGAAACAGCCCACAGATGGAATATAAAAGTAAAATAGTTTATTTTTTTTCTAAAATATTTAAGTCAAACAGCAAATATTCATACAGTATATTTGAAATACTTTTCTACTAATATATAAGTTGGTGGTGGCGGTGTACCACTGAGTAGGTGCTAACTCATACTGATCCTTTGTAGTGTCTCGCAGACTGTAGAAGCAGAAAGTCTCATCTTTCTCCCACAAGGTGACTGGTAGGTTTGAACTGCTGACCTTGAGGATAGCAGCCCAGCCCATAATCAGCTATGCTCCTGATGAGGCCCTGTAAGATAAGATTTGAACCACAAGGTTGGTGGTTCAAATTCATCAGCCGCTCTTCAAGAACCCTATACAGGGTCACTATGAATCAGAACTGACAGGATAGCACTTAACATAAACAACAAAATATAAGTTGTTAGCCTCAGAACAAGCAGACCTGAAGCCAATACTATGCACGAAACAAATTTATGCAAAAAATAACAAATTATGCAATTTTAGAAAATAACTATTTCTAAATTGAATATTGTACTCAATATGTAAAAATGAACTATTATTATTAGTAATAAAGTTATCACAGGGTCTTATCATGCGATAGAGTCTCAATGAGGAAAACGCTATGACTATATATATGTGTGTATGGAGGGGGTTGTGCAGGGTATGGTGTGTGAGTGTGTTTCAACTTTTCCAGCATTTAATACTATTTGCACTTCTTCAGTAATTTTATAGGAATCTCCCCAAAAAACTCGTCTTGTGGTGGTGGTGGTGTGCCGTGGAGTCGGTTCCAACTCATAGACACCCTGTATAGGGTATGCAAGGCTATAAAAGGAACAGAAAGCCTCATCTTTCTCCCGCCAAGCAGCTGGTAGTTTCAAACTGCTGACCTTCAGGTTAGCATACAACTCGTAACCACTACACTAGTGACATCCAAGTACAGGTACAAATCAAATCTGGTGTCAGAGCACTTGCAGGTAACAAAAAAATAAAAAATATTAAAAAAGACAACTGAATCTGATTGGCTTCCATTTGTGTCAAACTGGTCTTTGTTGGAGGAAGCTGTTGAACTGCTTATTTTCCTAATTAGAAATTATCATTTTCAAGAACCCTTGACTCCGCAGACTTCCCTCCTCTCTTAGAATTTCTCAGCTACTTCATCCTTATCCATCATTCATAATCTCAACGTCCTTTAAAGCTGAAAATTCCAAATAAACTAAATGAAACTGAAAAACAACCAATCAAAACATACTATCAACAACCCAGAGTGTAACTGGATATCAGCTAATATAAAAAAATAGACTTCGCTGAATTATTTTTGTAAGCCAAGTTTATTACTGTATAATTCTATATAATAAAATGCACACTTTTAAATGTACAGCTTGATGAGTTTTGATAAATGTATACCAGCACCACAATAAAGAACCAGAACATTTCTATCATCTAAAAAAGTTGTTTTCCATCCCTTTACAATCAATTTATTTACAAACTAACCCCCAGTTCTTGACAACCACTGGTTTGCTTCTAGTTTCTGTAGATTTGCCTTTTCAAGAATAGAATACACATGGAATCATACAGAAGGGAGTTTCATGTATCTTGTTGTCAGGTGCCATCGAGTCGGAACCGACTCATAGCGACCCCATGCACAGCAGAATGAAACAATGTCCGATCCTGAGCAAACCTCACTACCGCCGCCACACTCGATGCCATCAATGATGCCACCTGGCCGATCCATCTCGTTGGAAGTCTTTGTCTTTTTCTCTGACCCTCCATCTTACCCAGTATGACATCCTTTTCCAGAGACTGTTCCCTCCTGACAATATGTCCAAAGTATGAGAGACGAAGCTTAGCCATCCTGCCCTCCAAGGAGCACTCTGGCTGCACTTCTTCCAAAACAGATCTATTGGTTCTTTTGGCAGTCCATGGCAC
>NW_006408583.1:1427573-1448040 GCF_000296735.1 Chrysochloris asiatica
CTCTCATACTTTGGACATATTGTCAGGAGGGAACAGTCGCTGGAGAAGGATACCATGTTTGGTAAAATGGAGGGTCAAAGAAAAAGAGGAAGACCCCCAACGAGATGGATTGGCCAGGTGGCAGCATCGATGGACTCGAGTGTGGCAACAGTAGTGAGGTTGGCCCAGGATCGGACATTGTTTCGTTCTGCTGTGCATAGGTGCCGACTCGATGGCACCTGACAACAATATTCCATTGTATGAGTATTCCACAATGTGTTTATCCATTTATTAATGGGTTAACATTAGGCCTGTTTTCAGTTTGGGGTTATTGTGAATAAAACTTCTATGAATATTTGAGTACAGGTCATCATGTGTGTTGTATTTATTTCTTTTCTTTAAATAACTAGAAGAAAACTTGCTGGATTATGTGCTAAATATTTTAAACTTTAAAAAATACTGTACAAACTGTTATGGGAGAAAGATGAGGCTTTCTACTCTTGCAAATATTTATAGCCTCAGAAACCCAATACAGAGTCGCTATGAGTGAACGCCAATTCAATGGCACTTAACAACAACAACACCATAGTGCAGTTACAGCAGAACTAGTAAACTAAGACAAGTTGTTAGTCTTCTGACTGGAAAAGTCCTTTATAAACTCTCCATTTAAGTCTGTTATCAGATTTGGGTTGAGACTTTGCTAAATACTGGAATACATATTTCATTGAACACTCACAGGTGACTTTACAGATCAAAGTCTATAAGGGCTGTACCACTCAAGGTCCAATTCCATAAGACTGCACCACCCAACAGGCAATTTCTATGGGAACTGTATTACTCAATGTCAATTTCCAAAAAACATGTGCTACCCAAAGGATAAATTCCATGAGGACCATATCACTTAATATCTCAATAAAAGAATAGCTCTAATCTGTGTATCCATTGTATTTTCAGGAATGCATTCTGGAAAGGTAGTGGAATTCAGTATTTGGAAGAACTATGTTGATATTTTGGGTTTATTCATCTCAGTGGTGTGACCTAGAACAAAATATTCAACCTCTCTAAGTAAAATTTTTCTTGTCTTAAAAAAAAAAGTACTAACTAACTGGACTGGAATAAAGCTCAATGTGTGAAGAAATATCCCTCCCACGTTCATTTGGTGCTAAAAGCTTTTTGGTTCCTAGAGAAAGTACTATAGATGAAATGGTCAAATGATTCTAGATCTACATCAACGAAAAACAATAGGATAGTCAAAGGAGTACTGTGAGTACAGGCCTAGGATTCTGAAGAACTACCTTTTTGTGTATACTTATTCTGATGCACACTCAGTTTTAGGAAAAACAAAAACAAAAACTGTGGATTAAACAAAACTAAAATTACCTATAAGCAAATACGATATAAGATAACCACCTCCTTAAATTGAATTGAAGTGAAATGAATTCAAGTGGGAGGTAAAAGAAGAAATCAGACAATTTGATAAACTTTCAAAAGGGTCACTGGACAAAAAGAGCAAATCACATATATGAGGGGTCTTCAACAAGTTCATGGAAAGTGGATTAAAAAGATAATTTTTTTTCATAAACCTTAAGCCCCCTGTATCTGTAACATGACTGATCATCATGAAAATCCAACAAGAAGCACAGGATAGAACACAGAGATGCTTCCATCTTTGAACAGTCATATTTAGACAGACAAAATTCACACTTTCTAAAGCAATGGATAGTCGCTATTGATCCTACCTCCAGTGAACTATACAGTGGCAACTTGCCCTTAAGGTATAGTAACAAAGATTGAAATTTTGTCATAAATATTTTATCATCAAGAACTCAGAATCTGATAATAAAATTAAATGAAATATTTGAGGATTATTTTGTTGTGCATCCAAAAAAGAAAGACTATAAGAAATATATATTATGCTGTTTCCATGAGTGTTGATGGTTAATCCAAGCAAAATGAATCTTTGATAACTTCAATCTTGTCTCCATTTATATAGATGATATTTATTGTTTCTGTGGTGAGGATTTTTGTTTTCTTTACATTAAGGTGCAATCCATACCATAGGTTGTGGTCTTAGATCTTCATCAATAAGTCCTTTAAGCCCTCTTGGCTTTCAGTAATCTCTATTAGTCTCCAAATCCAGGCTCTAAGGAGTGGGAGTGGATCAGTATAAATGATGGAGAGACAAGAGAAAGAAGGACTATCTACTATATTTTAGAACTGAAATATATAGAAAAAGAATACAACAAATTCATAACAAAAGACTATGTGAAAGTTCCAAGTAACCAAATGAAAGTGATAGTTGTAATTGTTGTTTAGTGCCCTTAAGTCAGTTCTAACACATAGCGACCCTGTATAGGGTTTCCAAGGAGCAGCTGGTGGGTTTCAACTGCCAATCTTGTGGTTCACAGTCAGAGTACTCATTCTCTATAATGTTGTCCATAGCTTGTCATGATCCACACAACTGAAAGCCTTGGTGTAGTCAATAAAGCACAGGTATCTTTCTAGTGTTCTCTGCTTTAAGTCAAGATCCATCTGACATCAGCACATCCTCTTCTGAATCCAGCTTGAACTTCTAGAAATTCTGCCAGTATGGTTACAGCCATTTTAATACTATCTTTAGCAAATTTTTACTTGCATTTGTCTAAATTTTAATATTTTCTGATTTTAAATATTAACAGGTACCATTTATTGAGAACGGAGCTTTATATACATTGCATCATTAATTTCTATCTTCAGTCTATCTTCAACATAATCTTAAAAGAAATATACTATGGTTTCTATTTAATAAATAAGGATGAAAGTCAGAGACACTAAACAATGTATCCAAAGTCCTACAACTTATAATAAAACAAAGATCAAGCTCAACTTCATCAGAAAACAAAGGGTGTGCTCTTATCCATGACCCTAGGTTGTCAATTATTTCAAATGTTTCTTTAGATAATTCCTTAAAATAGAAACAAACAACCATAGCAACCCTATATTATCGATATATTCCAAAAGAGTACAACAATGTGGCACTGAAGGATAAGCACTAGACGACAAAGTTGTTTCAGTCACAAGGTGGGCAGTTCAGACTCACCAGCTGCTCCTCAGAAACCCTGTACAGGATTGCTATAAGTCAGAACCAACTCGATGGTAGGTAAGAACAACAGGAAGGTCAGTATAAGTAGTAGACATATGAATGTCTCAGATTAGTTTATTATACCAATATCTATATTTGGCCACATTTTAAAACAGATACTTAAAGATCACATTTTCTTTAAAAATCTGTTTCCAAAAGACAACTGTAACATAAAGATCTAAAAAGGTGGAAATTAATGGGGGGAAAAATAATATGTCAAATAAATATCAACCAAGAAGCAAGGAGAAAAATTTAAAGTACATCAAGTAATAAGCAATTTGAACACAAAGGGGTTATTATAAAATGATAAAATTATCAATTCACACACAACAATTCAATATTAACCTTTATAATCTTAATAATAGGATTTGAAATATATGAAGCAAAAACGAAGAGAACTACAAAATAGTTTTGGTGTGTGTACTATTGCAGTGAGAATTTGAATTCTGATTTAACCTAAAAATGGATTGTAAACAAAAAACCAAACCTCTCTATTCACAGATAATATTATTGTCTACATTTTTAAATCTGTGAGAATTTACAGATACATTTTTTATAAGTAATGGAGAACCAAGCAAAATGATTGGATTTATGATAAATATCTAAAAATCCATTTTATTTCTACATATAACCACATAAAGCTAAAAAAAAATTATAAAGTATGTCCTTTAACATCACAATGAAAATGTATTTCCTGAATATAGGAAATTATGTCATTTTACTGGAAAACACTAAAGATGACCAAAGGGAACAGAGACACTCAAGGACATGATAATTCAATGGAATGAAAATGTCACCTCAATACAAAATTACTCACTGATACAATTTCAATCACGTTCTAGCAAGATCTTTTTTACAGAATACAGGAAATTTTAGAATTACCTTTAAAAACTAATAATGGAGAGTACCGTAAAGGTTTGTAGCCTCTAAAACCTTGTGCAGGGTCATTATGAGTTGGATCCAACTCCATGGTACTTAACAACAACAACAATAATGTGGCACTGTAGGATAAGCAAGGTCAGTTTGGGTGGCAGTTCAAGCTCGTCAACTACTCCTCGGAAACCTTATACAGGGTCTGTGGCACAACAACAGCATTGCAAACACTTGGAAAGGACTAACTTCAATAAAAACTATTGGAAAAAGAAATTACTTTCTACAAGGAAAATAAAATTACTTTCAAGGTTAGATAGTGTACTCCTAAAATGTGTATCCTTCTAAAAACCTCTGAACTTCATTTATCTATAAAGTGTTTTCAAATGTGTTTAATTGAATAAACATGAGGTTATTCTGGAGTCAAGTGAGCCCTAATCCAATACGACTAATGTCATCATAAAAAGACAAGAAACACAGACACAGAGACACACATGGCTAAGCACCAGAAGTATGCTGAAGAGGTGATTGGAGTGATGCATCTACAAGCCAAAGACTGAAGAAACCACCAGTGGCTAAAAGGACGTCATGAAACATTGTTTCTTAGAACCTTCCAGAAGGAAGCAACCTTACCAACACATACATTTCAGAGTTGTAGTTCCCCAAACTATAATGGACTAAATCTCTATTTGTTTAAATCACCTTGTTCTTGGAACAAGAGCCCCGGTGACGCTGTGGTAAACGTGTTCGGTTGCTAACCAAAAGGTCAGCAGTTTGAACTCGCCGATCACCTCCTCACAGGAGAAAGATGGGCGGTCTGTTTCTGTAAAGATTTTCAGCCTTGGAGATTCTATGGGGCAGTTTTACTTTGTCCTACAGGGTCACCGTGACTTAGAATCAACTTGACTGAGAATTGACTTGCCACTTGTGGCATCTCTAGGAAACTAATACCAATGCTGTTTTATACCATTTGCAAAAATCCATTTCCAATTATTGAAATCCTTGAAAAATAGGAAGGGAAATAAAAGGCATATTTCAAAGATTTGGGGATTAGGAAAGACTTTAAAATATAACTTTAAAATCAAATCATTAAGAGAAAAAAAATGAGTAAATAAACAAAACACAACAAAACCCTTACATATGTGCTTTAAGAGACAGCTACAAGAATATTCAAAGAAATTCTTTTTGCAATGGTCTAAAGAATAAAAATAACCTGTCTACTAGTTAGAGAATGAATAAATGAATTACACTAACTTCATACAACACACAATTATACCACAATGAAAATGAATGTGGCACTGTAGGATAAGTACCAGACTGCTAAGCACAAGGTCAGTGGTTCAAACCCACCAGCAACCTCTCCTCAGAAACCCTATCCAGGGTCACTATGAGTCAGAACCAACTTAATGGCACTCAACAACAACCTACAATGAATCAATGAACACAAGGATAAATAAAGAAAGGTTTTCACAGAAAATCCCCATACTATAGCAATTTTATAAAGTTCTAAAGCAAACAAAATTAAATGATATATGATTTAGGCACTAAAAAACCCTATATGATAAGGTTTTTAATGGAATGATAAAAATGAAATTTAAGATAGTAACTAGCTCTTGGGGAGTGCAGAAGAAAACAATACTGAAAGTCAAAGAGATTCAAAGAAGATATGAAAGCTTCGGTATATTCATTTTCTATAACTACTGTAACAAATTATCACAGACATAATGCCTTAAAACAACTCAAATGTATTAAAGTTCTGCAGGTCAGAAGAGCAACACAAATGTCATCAGACTAAAGGTGATGGCAAACGGCATTTCTTTCTGGAAGCCCTAGGTGATCATCAATCTCCTGCTCTTTTGGGTTAATGGCAGAATTGGGTTCCGTGAGGTTCTAGGACTGAAACCCCTGCTTTCTTGCTGACTCTAAAACGAGGATGGTTCCAAACTTCTATAGACTACCACATCCCTGGGCTCGTGGTTTCCTTCTTCCGGCTTAAAGCCAGCAGTGTGAATCAAGTTCTTCCCACATCACATTGCTCTGACTCCCTCTTCATAATCTTAGTCACATATGCAAAGTCCCTTTTGCTATGTGTTAGTAACAATTAAGTCTTCCTATCTTATTTTCCTAAGAAGCCCTAGTAGCATAGTGGTTATGAGTCGGGCTGCCAACCTCAAGGTCAGCAATTCGAAACTACCAGTGGTTCCGCGGGAGAGAGATGAGGTGTTCTGCTCCCTTAAAGATTTACAGCCTCGGAAACCTTGTGCAGGATCACTATGAGTCAGAACGGACTCTGTGGTACTTACCAACAACCAGCAAGTAACATATTTACAGGTTCTGGGGCCTACGATTTAAGTATCAGATTTGGGGGGGGGAATTAACAAAGGGCCTTTAGTGGCGCAAATGGTTTGCGTTCAACTATTAGGCACTAGACTGCAAAATTGGTTTGTACCGAAAGGTTGGAGGTTCAAACCCACCAGCTGAACCTCAGAACCTGTATACAGGTTCACTATGAGTTGGAACTGACTCAACTGACAACAACAACAAAATTAATCTAAAGGTTAACAATTCAAAATGACCCAATGGTGCTGTGGAATAAAGTCTTGGCAATCTGTTTCTGTAAAGATTACAGCAACAACAACAAAAAAAGGTAAGAAATCTATGGAATCATTCTGCTCTGTAACAATATAAGGTTGCCATGAGTTAGAATTGGTTTAACAGCAACCAATTTATATATTTGGTTGGTGGTAGTGATGAGGAGGAGAAATAGCATTGTTGTTGTGTATATAAATTAGCAAAATCTTTTAGAGACCACTTGAATGATATCTATTAAAATTTAAATTTGGGCTCTATTATTCCAGTTCTAGGATATTCTCATGGAGGGATACTTGCAGAAAAGCAGAGATATAGGATGCTTTTGCAGCATTATTTGCAAGAATAAAAATTTTAAGGCAACTAAATTTCTATAAATATAGATAATATTAGTTAAATAAATTACGACATATCCATCAAACTGAATGCAATACAACTTTTAGGAGGATGAGGCAGGGCAGCATGTACTTCTTGAGAACAAAGAAGATATAAATTATGAATTGAAAAGTATACTCAATATGTGTGATAAAAATAAGATAACCTGTCTCTGGAAGTAAAAATTATTATCTTAATAACTTTTATTAAAAAGGGTATTAAAATTAAAATTAGAGATTATTACAAAATTACTATAAAATTGATGTGATGAGCAAAAAAGCATTGAACAAAAAAACTCATAGACAAATACATATATATAAGCTGACAAGAAAAAAATAGAAAATAAATTAGGAATTTAATATTGTTATTGTTAAGTACCTTCAAGTCAGTTCCGATTCATATTGACTCTGTATAAGGTTTCTGAATAGTGGCTAGTGAGATTGAACTGCCAAGTTCATGGTTCAAATTACCTTTTGGTCCAGTGCTTATCCTACAGCACCAAAATACAAGAAGTCAAATCATACTAACAAAATCAACTTTTAATAAATTGTAGGTTATTTATAAAGGTGCGGGAGAAAAATCACACTTTCTGCTCCCTCCCACAAAGATTTACAGCCTCAGAAACCCTTCACAGCTGTGAGTCAGAACTGTTCAATAGCACAGAACAATATTTATAAAAGTATAAAACTACAACACCAAACTCACAGCCATGGAGTTGATTCTGACTTAGAGTGACCCTGTGGGACACAGTCGAAATACTGTTTCCTAGAGTTTCCAAGACTGTGAATCTTTATGGGAACAAACAAACTCATCTTTCTCCCAGGAGTTGTTAACTTCAGGTCTTGCAGTTAGCAGTCTGTTACTAAACACACTGGACCACTAGGGTGCTTTTATAAATGCATGTTGTTGTTGTTAAGTACTATTGAGTTCCAGTTGGTTCTGACTCATAGTCACCCTATATATGGTTTCTGAGGATCGGCTGGTGGGTTTGAACCGCCACAATCTACTATGTGTTAAGTAAATTGCACTGCTAGTGAATGAAATCCATATGGGACAGAGTTAGAACTACTCCATAGGGTTTCTGATACTATAACTCTTTATGGAAACAGGCCACCTCATCTTTCGTAATGTGGGGAGGTTGGTGAGTTGGAACTGCTGACCTTTAAGTTCACATGTCAGCGCTTAACCCACTATACCATATGGAGTACTAGTTACTATGTGTTGTTGTTGTTGTTGTTGTGTGCTGTCGAGTTGCTTTTGACTCACAGCGACCCTGTATAGGGTTTCCAAGAAGTGGCTGGTGGGTGGAAACTGCCAACCTGTGGTTAGCAGTCTAGTGTTTATCCTACAGCATCACACCAGGAGTCCTTATAAAAGAATAGGAAAAATTAATGAGATAAACGGTAACAAACCCAAAAAAGGTAGAAACAATTTTAAAGACTTTCTTTGGAAAAAAAATAATTTTTGGCAAATCATTTTAGACAAAATGTGCTAATAAATAAAATTAGGAACAAGAAAAGGATCCTAGAAAGATAATGTTTTAAAGATAACACAATAACATAGAGATTGATTCAAAAGCTTGAGAGGAAATTAATAATTAAAGAAAATATCCAAAAAAACAGTAAAAGTATAAATTTTGAATGAAAAAAAAAACAACATGGAAAATCTGAACTGTTGTTATTGTTAGGTACCATAGAGTCAGTTCTGACTCATAGGAACTCTATGCACAACAAAACAAACACTGTGGCATCCTTATAAGTGTGATATTTGAGCACATTGTTACTGCCACTGTGTCAATTTATGTTGTTGGGTGTCTTCTTTTTTTTTTTTTTGCTGACCCTCCACTGTTCCAAGCATAATGTCCTTCTCCAGGGATTGATCCCTCCTGATAATATGTCCACAGAATAAGAGACGAAGTCTTACCATCGTCCCTTCAAAGAACATTCTGCCTATACTACTTCCAACACAGATTCACTTGTTCTTCTAACAGTCCATGGTACTTTCAACATTCTTCACCAATACCACAATTCAAATGCATCAATTTGTTCGGGGTTGTCCTTAGTCATGGCCAAGATCCAAAAACAAAAGAAAAGAACAAAAAAAACCTTGGCCGGGGCAAGCAAAACCCAATCCCCAAAACGACACTTTTGCTCTTGAACATTTAAAAGAGATCTTGTGCAGCAAATTTTCCTATTACAATACATCATTTGCTTTTTGACTGCTACTTCCATGAGAGTCGATGGTGGATTGAAGCAAAATAAAGACTTTGACAACTTCAATCTTTTCTCCTTCTATCATGGTGCTATTCATTGGTCCACTTGTGAGGATATTTGTTTTCTTTACAATGGGGTTCCATTCACACTCAAGGCTGTAGTCTTTGGTCTTCATAAGTATTTTAAGTCCTCCTCACTTCCAGCAAGCAAAACTGTGACATCTGTATATCACACATGGCTAATGGCTGAACTAAACAATAACAAACTGAAAATATATATAATATCTATCCTCCCATAATATTTTACTAGTTAATTCTAACAAACTTCAAAATAATAGATAAATTTTGTTATTTTAATTTATTTAAAGCATAGGAAAAAAGATGAAACATTTTCAAACATTGCATCAAAATAGTAATCATTTACAAATAAACTATAAGTTCTTCTTGTTCATTAATACAGATTTTTAAAATAATAATTAAAATCTTAGCAAACTAATACAAGCATGGTATCATGTTACATCTTATCACAAGGGGAGTTTGACATTAAACTATCTATTAATATTATTCAAATCATTAGCAGATTGGCTGAAAAATATGACAATCCTGATTATAAAATGGGTCAAATAACATCACATATTTTAGGCTGAGGAATATATTTCTGAAGAAAAAGGTAATAAGCAGAATCAGGTAGTACAATGATTAACACACTTGGCTGTTAATCCACCACTAGGCACTTTAGCAATCTACTTGCAAACACTCAGCCATTAATACAGTTCTCCTCTGGCACACAGTAGGTCATCACGCATCGGAATGGATTCAATGGCAACTGGTGGTGTGGATTAAACAAGGGGAATTCAAAGTTCATAGAAACATTTATTATCTTCTCATTCTATTTGTCCATAACTTTTTGAAGCCCCCTTGTGTTAATACGTCAGACTGCAAAGTTGTTTGAACTGCAAGGTCGGTGGTTCAAGCTCACTAGCTGCTCTTTGGAAACCCTATACCGGGTCGCTATGGGCCGGAATCGACTCGACGGCAATTAACAACAATAACATGTTAATCAGAGGAGCACAGTGGTTCTATAGGATAAGAATGGGCTTGAAAATCAGTAAGGCAGTGATTTGAGCCTACCAGCCGCTCCACAGGAGAAAGACGGAGCTTGCGGCTCTTGCAAGGATTTACAGAAATCCTATAGAGAGTCCCAATGAGTTAGACCTGACTCTAACTGACTCTAGCACATAGCAACAGCAACATGCTTATCCAATCTCTATATTGAGCAAATAATCCTAGAAACTGGATTGTATGAAGAAGAACGTGACATCAGGATTGGAGAAAGATTATTAACAACCTGTGATATGCAGACGATACAACCTTGCTTGCTAAAAGCCATGTGGACTTAAAATACTTACCAATGAAGATCAAAGACTACAGTCTTCAGAATGGACTGCACCTCAATGTAAAGAAGACAAAAAATCCTCATAACTGGACCAACAATGGCATCATGATAAATGTTAAAGATTGAAGTTGTCAAAAATTTCATTTTCATTGGGTTTCACAATCAACACTCATGGAAAGTCAAGAAATCAAAAGACATATCGTATTAGACAAATCTGTTGCATAAAACCTCTTTAAAGTATTAAATAGCAAAGCGAGTCATTTGAGGGTTAAAGTGCACCTGACCCAGGCCATGATATTTTCAGTCACTTCTTACAAGTGTGTATACACATGCATATAGAAGATTAGAAAAGAATCTATACATTTGAATTATGTTGTCATATAAGCTCAGGTTTCAAATTTTTAATCTTCTGCAATTTTATTGCTACTGTTCCTGTTATAATTAAAATGTTTTCAGTCTTCTGAACATTCATTCAGTAGACATTTATTCAAAGGGAACGTATGTGCTGAGTTCTAGGAATATTTAGATGAACAGATGAATTTCACTCTTCCTGGCAACAAGAATTTTACAATAAGAGATACAAGTGTTTGTGTGAGGATGTGTGTCTTATCATAGCAATACAGTGGTGTAAATACTATAAGGGCATTAGGGAACAAGAAACATTTTAGCTGCCCTGCCAAAAATGGGAAGGTTTTTCATTGAGAAAGTGACATTTCATATTGCCAAACATGTAATATTTGGAAATTGCCAGGGAGAAAAGTACAGACAGGGGAAACAGCATGTTCAAAGAACATAAATGTGCGTCAGCAACAAACCAAAGACCAGTGAGTTTCATATTGGAATTGGCAGATAATGTGGCCAGTGATAAAGACATCAAATTATCATCATCAAGATGTTGGATAAAGGATTCAAAACTTGGAAAGAAGGTGGAATTCCAAAAATCCATTCCCACTCTATAATAATACTGTTCTCTGTGTATGTGGCATAATATACTGTTCTTGCCATCAGTTGTAGTCCTGGTGTGGCACTGTAGGGTAAGGACTCAACCATAACGTCAGTTTGAACCACAAGGTCGGTGGTTGAAACTCACCAAGCATTCTTCTGAACCCCTTTAACAGAGTCACTCTGAGTCAGAACTGGCTCAATGGCACTTAACAACAGCTCTCAATTAGCCATTTGTAAAGTGACTACCCAGCTTCTAACTCGCTATTGTTGCTGGCAGATGCTTTCCAGTCAATTCCTACTCATAGCGATCATATGTATTTGTTGTTGTTAAGTGCCGTTGAGTCGGTTCTGACCCATAGCTACCCTATATAGGGTTTCCAAAGAGTGACTGGTGAGCTTGAACCGCCGACCTTGCAGTTCAAATGGCTTTGCAATCTGGCGCATTAACCCACAGCGCCACACCAGGATTCCGATCATATGTATAGCAGAGCAAAATACTGCCTGGTCCTGCCAAGTCCTCACAATCATTCCTATGTTTTATCCATTACTGCAGCCACTGTGTCAATCCATCTCAATAAGGGTCTTCCTGTTTTTCGCTGACCAAGTATGTTATCCTTCCGCAGGTAAGGGTCCTCCCTGTTAACTTGTCCGAAGTACAAAGTTTTGACATCCTTCCTTCTAAAGAAGATTCTAACTGACTTCATCGAAGGCAAATGTGTTCATTTGGTAACAATCCATGGTATATTTAATACGCTTTAATAGCATCATAATTCAAAGGCATCAATTCTTTTTCTGTGTTCTTTATTTAGTTTTCAGTCTCAGCATGCATATGAGACAACTGAAAATATCATGACTTGAGTCAGGCACACCTTAGTCCTCAAACTGACATCTTTGTTTTTGAACACTTTAAAGGCGTTATTGCAGTAGACTTGCCCAATGCAATATGTTGTTTGATTGTCAGGTGCTGCTCATATGGGCATTGATTGTGGACCAATAAAAATGAAATTTTTGACCACTTCAATCTTTAATCAGTTTATCATGATGCCATTTACTGGTCCAGCTTTAAAGGTTTTCACTTTCTTTACAGTGGGGTGTAATCCATACTAAAGGCTGTTGTCTTTGACCTTCAACAATAAGTGCTTTGGGTCCTCTTCACTTTCAACAAAGTTGTGTCTTCTGCGTATTGCAGGTTGTAAATGAATCTCCCTCTAATCCTGATATCCTCCAATCTTAAACTTCATATAGTTCAGTTTATTGGGTTATTTACTCAGCAGCTAGATTGAATACATATGGTGAATGTATACAGCCCCAATGCACACCTTTCCTGATTCTACACCACACAATATCCCATTGTTCTTTTTCATAACTGTTTCTTGTTCTGTGTGCAGGTTCCACAAGAGTACATTTAAATGTTCTGGAATTCTTCACAATGTTATCCATAATTTGTTATAATACACACAGATTGCCTTTGTATCGACAATAAAACACAGGTAAACACATTTCTGGTATTCTCTTCTTTCAACCAAGATCCATCTGTTTTCAACAATGATACCCCTTGCCCCATGTCCTTTTTGGAATCTGGCTTAAATGTCTGACATTTTCCTGTTGATGTACTGCAGCAACCATTTTGAATTATCTTCAGCAAAATTTTATAGAATGTAATTTTTTATAATTTCCACATTCACATAAAGAGTTTAATTACGCATTAAGCATTCCCATATTCCATGCTGTAGGATAAGCACTGGACCACAAGATCGGTTTGAACTGCAAGGGCAGCGCTTCAAACTCATCAGCCACTCCTCCGAAAACCTATACTGGGTTACGATGAGTCAGAATTGACTTGATATAACAACAACAACAACAACATATGCCTATATGCTAATATGGACTGTTTACCATACTCCCATATGGCACTAATTGCAAACCTAATATTATTTATTGATGAGTTATTCTTATGATTTTGTATAGAGTGTTTCATCTTATGAAATAAGTGTGGAAGGGTCAGTATATGGCATGATTATCATCTGCAATAACAAAATGGCCTGTGGATTCATGAGTTGAAAATTTCTGTGTTGACTATATTAAACAAAGAAGGTAAAGATGATGGCTTTTGTTGTTATAGCATAGTAACTCACTCAGTATAACTTTGTTGTTGTTGTTAAGTGCTGTTGAGTCAGTCCTGACCCATAGTGACCCTGTATAGGGTTTCCAAGGAGCGATGGTGAGCTTGAACTGCTGACCTTGCAGTTCAAATGGATTTGCAGTCTGGCGTATTAACCCACAGCACCACACCAGGACTCCTTAATATAACTTTAAGAAGTATAAAAGTGAGTTCTCCTAAGCAAAAACATACAATCATGAGTATAAGAAATCTAAATACTTTACTTAGACATTTTTTATTTAAATTAATTTATATACAAAATGAAGTGTTCATGCAAACATACAAATACATCACAGAGCTCAACATCTCTCATTTTAAAAAATTTAGTGATTGCAACATTCACCAGCCATGTTGTGAAAACAACTTCAGTCTATTCATTTCAGTGCATATAAATATTAAACCACAGCACTTAACAACAACATACATTGTTGACAAATCCAATAACTTAGCATTTGATCCAAATAGCTTAGAAAAAGAAACTCTTTATAAGTAACAATGGTCCTGCCAAGTTTGCCATTGTCATCAGATCTCCAAGACCTGTCATATTCTAAGTGCAATAAATAAGCAGGGAGTACTTTTAGGGTTTAGTCATCCCTTTAATCGCCTTCAACATCTGCCAACTTTTCTCTTTCTGAAAGTATGGCTACTTTGAAAATGACCCCGCAAGAGATTGACGCCAACACAGAAAAATCATGGTGCAGCACCTACCAATTAAGTCACTCCTGGCTTTCAATGTAATGATGCCCCAGTCTGGTTTGATTGATATCCCTCCTCAGCCACTATCCAATAGCAACACCAAAGAGTACTGGTGTCCTGAAGGGTTTTCTAAGCACTCCCTGAAATCAAAATAACATAAAGGACATGCATCTGAAGAGAAGGTACAGAATTCCAAAGTCCAAAAATGGTAAGAGGTAGGTAAACAATAATGCATATATGAACAAAGAGAAACAATTCTAAGGAGCTATCGAAGGTTCATCAACAAATCAGACGCCCTCATTTAAAATAGCAGTTCTGACTGCAAAGTACTATGTAGGATAAAGTATTGGTTTACAAATCAGATAGATTCTAAGAGTGTCCCTACTGAGGCTTAACTTAGAATAAATCCTGCCTGAGTACCCTGAAATTCTGAGTTTAAATAATCAATTGCTATTGATTTTTCACTTTTGTTCTGCCAACATTTGGTTATTTCCTGGGTCATGTAATATTGCCATTTGAGCCAAAGTCAATAAAAGAATTTATTCGTTCATTAACATTTGTAGAATTAGAATGTAATGCTGAAGAATTACATTTAGGATTTTTTATGGCATATATCAAACAGTTAACCTGGGAATTTAATATCCATGACAAATCTGTATTAAGGATATCATGAAGATAAACTTAAGTCTTGGAAAGGACTATTTCTGAGGACTTGAATTGCACTACCATAGGAGTCAAGCAACTTTAAAAGAATCCAGCTATAGGTATGGGTGTTAATGTGGCATTGTGGGATAAAGCAAAGGACTGCAATGTTGGTTTAAATCACAAGGTCAGTGGTTCAAACTCATCAGCTGTTGAACCCTATATAGGATCGCTATGAGTTGGAACTGACTTGACTGCACTCAACAACTACAAAAATGTCTCTCTGTCCTGGTGTGGTGCTTAATGCGCCAGACTGCAAAGCCATTTGAACTGCAAGGTCGATGGTTCAAGCTCACCAGCTGCTCCTTGGAAACCCTATACAGGGTCGCTATGGGTCGGAATCAACTCGACGGCACTTGCAACAATAACATATGTGTGTATATATATATGTAGTTGTTGTTGTTAAGTGTTGTCGAGTCAATTTTGACTCATAGCGACTCTGTATAGGGTTTCCCAGGAGCGGCTGGTGAATTTAAACCACTGACCTTGCAGTTCAAAGCGATCTTGAGGTCAAGGTCTTATCCTATGGCACCATACCAGGACTCCAAGCACTTAGTAAACATACAAAAAGCAAAATACCAAACCAGTTGCCATGGAGTTTATTGAGACTAATGGCATGCCCATGCGTGCAGACTAGAACCGCACTCCATCAGGGTTACAAGGCTCTGACTGTTCAGAAAAGATCCTTGGTGGTGTAGTGGGTTCAGATTGCTCAACGGTGTAGTGGGTTTAGGTTGCTGAACAAAAGTTCCAAGGTTCAAAACCACCAGCTGTTCTGAGGGCAAAAGATGAGGTTGTCTGCTCCCATAAAGGTTTGCAATCACAGAGACTATTGAACTTCCAGCTAGCAGTCCAGTGCTTATCTACTGTGCCACCAGGGTTCCTATAATTTCACTGCTGTTGTTGTTGTTATTAAGTGCTGTTGAGTAGGTTCTGACTCATGGAGACCCTGTATACAGTTTCCTAGAAGTGACTAGTGAGTTTGAATCACTGTCCTTGCAGTTAACAGTCCAGTGCTTATCTACTGTGCCACCAGGGTTCTTACAATTTCACTGCTGTTGTTGTTGTTATTAAGTGCTGTCAAGTTCATTCTGACTCATGGAGACCCTATATACAGTTTCCTAGGAATGACTAGTGAGTTTGAATCACTGTCCTTGGAGTTAACAGTCCAGTGCTTATTATATAGTACCACACCAGGGCCCTAATCATTGCAGCTAGTGCTTCTATACATCGACAGATAACTGCCAGAAATTCAAGCCTGATTCAGAAGACAATGTGGAATGAGGCTATCATTGCTGACATCAGATGGATCTTGGCTGAGAGCAGAGAATACCAGAAAGATGTTTTATTGTGCTTTGTTGACTATGCAAAGGCTTTTGACTGTGTGGATCATGGCTAATAATGGATAACATTGAGAAAAATAGGTATTCCAGAACACTTTATTGTGCTCCACAGGAGCCTATACATAGATCAAGAGGCAATTGTTCAAACAGAATAAGGAAAGAGTAAATGACTTACAATCAAGAAAGGTGTGCACCAGGACTGTATTCTTTCACCATACTTATTCAGTCTGTATACTGGGCAAATAATCCAAAGAAGAGCATGGCATCAGGATTTAAGGTAGACTCATTAGAAGCCTGTAATATCAAATGATACAACTTTGCTTGCTGAAAGTGAAGAGGATTTAAAATACTAACTGATGAAGATCAAAGAACACAACCTTCAGTATGGATTGTACCTCAATGTACAGAAAACAAAAATCCTTATAACTGGACCAATAAATAATATCATGATCAATAGCAAAAAAAATTGAAGTTGTGAAAGACTTCATTTTGCTTGGATCCACAATCAACACACACAGAAACAGCAGCCAAGAAATCAAAATAAAATCTGCCACACACAAAATCTCTTTAAAGAGTACGAAAGCAAAGATATCAATTTGAGGGTTACAGTGTACCTGACCCATGCCATGGTATTTCCAACTGCCTCATCTGCATATGAAAGTTGGACAATTAATAAGGAAGATTGTAGAAGAATCGATGCTTTTGAGTTATGATGTTGGAGAAGAATACTGAAATGCCATAACAAATCTGTGTTAGAAGAAGCACAGCCAGAATGTTCCTTAGAAGCAACAATGGTGAGACTTCATCTCTCACATTTTGCATATAATCAAGAGAGACCAGTCCCTGAAAAAGGACATCATGCTTGGTAAAGTGGAGAATCAGTGATAAAGAAAAAGATCCCCAACGAGATGGATTGGCACAGTGAAAGCAGCAATGGGCTCAAGTGTAATAAAAATTATGAGGCTAGCACAGGACTGGGCAGTGTTTCGTTCAGTTGTGCATACAGTCACTGTAAGTAGGAGGCAACTCAATGTCACCTAACAACAACAACATTGTTTGTGGAAACACCTCAATTAACTAGAAAAAGTCTAGGTGATTCATTTTTTTTACTCAACATTTGCTCTAAATGTTCTCTTGTTTAATTTTTATGCAAAACACAAAAATGTCTTGTAGTGAATTTCAATAAAAATAAAGCTTTGTCACTTCTACTAATATTATTTTTTCAAGTATATAAAACTGGTTAATGTTGATAATTATATCCTGGTTAATTAATACTCATAAAGTTCTATTCCAACATATCACTGAGGAATGATTTTCCAAGACACTGTAAGATTCATTTCAAAATCCTTTCTAATTTTTACCTACAAACCTCCTTGAGGATAACTTCTGATGCACAAACTTAACCAGATTCTTCATTTCCTAATTCAGCTCGTGATTCTACCAAATATAAGATTATGGAACTTTCCTGTGTATTCTATACCTATCCTATTAATATGTGGCCTTTGTGTTGTATGTTTACATTTACAGATAATTTCTCATCAATTTCCTATTCTATGAAATGTTATCTACACAATCTCAATATGGAACCATGCAGATAAATGCCATTGTACTAAAATTTAAATTTATTAATATCAAATTATAAATGTTACAATTATCATTATTTATTTCTACCTAATAAATTTATATACAATTATTAAAGTAGTAATGTATAAATACAAAATTGAATTTTTCTAATATTAACCATGTATCTAACATTTACATCGTAATTTATTTCTTTGAAATTTTTAAATGGAGGGAGGAAGGTCAAGCCTTGAAGAAAACAGATGAAACAACTATTTGCCTTCAGTCTCTTTTCATTGGCAACCACTGTCCAAACCCAGATCCCATCATCCAAAGCACATACTTTTAAAACAATTCTTTAAATTCTTATGGGTTTTTGTTCTTTTTCAAGCCAAGTAATTCATTTCTATATTAAGACTGACATTTTGAATCATGAGATATTTTTACCAAATAAAAAATTAAATGATTGACTAGCTCAACATTTTAATTTTACAAATACAAAATGCAGATTTCAAAGATAGATTCAACAGTGTTTTTTGTGACTCTAAATGCTATTTTCTTTCTGCTTTTTCAAAACAGGCAAAAAAAATTAAGTGAGGGTTTGTGTGGCATACAAGTGAACACAATTAAGGAAATCCTCATTGTTGTCTTCTGAATAGACTTGTCACATTACTATTCACAGCTTTGTCTAGTGACAGAGGAATATCAAAAAGATACTGAATAATATAGCAAAAATCTATTGTGCCACTGAGATCTAATCTTTGTCTGAATGTAATTGCCTTATTAAAAGATTTGCAAGCTTACTCTTTCTGTGATTCTAAAATAAGCCAAGAAAAACCATGCTGTAACACTGCAACTGGAGCCCACATGATATGACAACAGCATGTAAGTCACACTGAAAATTAAAACCCCAATCCATGGGACTGCAGCAGAGGCATGGCTGCTTCTAGTCTTGCAATTATCCCTGGTGATATGAATGGAATTGGGAAGACTTTCTTCCCATGAACTTAGCTTAGATTGCCTAAGAAACTGCTTATGGAAATATGAATATTTCATTTAGATTGTAATTTATGTTATATAGCAGTGTCTGCTTCTTAGTACCTGTTCATTCCAGGTAATAGATTCAGGATAAGATCCTCTGTGTTATTTTCCTCACCCTCTCCCCTGAAACACCTTGCTCAAAACCTTTGTGAAGAAGAGTTTCACCATCACTGGATGTAGAGAAGTAATTGTACATATTGATGTCAGTCCATTACAAAGAGTTAGATTCAAATTCAGTAAATCGTGTAAGTAGATGCATCTTTTTATCTCTTTTTTGTTTTTCCCTTCAACCTATTCCTTTTTTATAATACTGGGATGTTTCCCACTTCCCTCAGTCTGATACAGCAAGGAGCTATAATGAAAGTTACAGCAAACTTCTGGTATTGTGTTGTAGGATAAGCACTGACCTGCGAACCACAAGGTTGTAGGTGCAAACCCACCAGCTACTCCTTGGAAACCCCGTATAGGGTTGCTATGGGTTGGAACCCACTTGATGACACTTAGCAACAACAGTATAGCAGTTTTAGTTCACTTCAATTGTGGCTCACAGTCCTTATTATTATGGAGAAAAGGACAACAACCAATTTCTATGTTCATTTAGCAAACAGCAGTCCATTTAAAACAACCATTTAATAAGACTAGTTCAGGGCAGGACTGTTGATAGATTCAGGTGTGTTTCTGAAATGTACAAGTCAAAAAACTTTTTGTTATTGAATCCAGCCTTGATGGGTTTGGGGATGAATTAAATGTGTAAAAAATAATTACGTATGTTAATAAGACAAAAATTTCCTTCAAGTATTGGCATTTCAATAGTATGGAAGCAATCTACTCACATAATTGTATGTTTAAAACCACTTGTTTGCCAGAAAAAAATACGCAGTTAAATATTATCAGAAATGATTTCTCATCACTATTGTTATTGTTAAGTGCCACTGAGTCAGTTACAACTCGTAGCAATTCTGTATAGGGTTTCTGAGGAGCGGCTGGTGAGCTTGAACCACTGACCTCATGACTCACACTGACCTTGCAGTCCAGATCATTAACCCATAGCACCACACCAGGATGCCACTCATCACTATGATCACTATGAAAAATCAGTCTAAAACCAAAAATTACTTTTGAGCTCATCTTCAAAACACAAAATTTTGGCATGTCAACCATGAAATTTCAAGAATGGAGGCTTGTTAACATTAGTAAGCTTCTCCTTAAAACAAAACAAAAATCCATCCTTTGGTTTGCTTTTGTGGAAAATTATGATTATAAAACCATCTTTAAAAGAATATTTTATTCAAAATTTAGGTATGTGAATTAAGAAGGCTAAATAAGCTTACATACAATGTGCATTTGCCCAAAGAATCTTTCAGTAACGAAAGTGGAGCCTTGAATTTTGTCTTCAGCTCCCCCAGCTTGAGAAATGCTGCGTGTGTTCTTCCTTTTTGATTTTCTGATTCCAGATCTTTGCACATTTTATTTTAAT
>NW_006408583.1:1449540-1452332 GCF_000296735.1 Chrysochloris asiatica
CGCCTGACCCAAGCCATGGTATTTTCAATAACCTCATATGCACATGAAAGCTGGACAGTGAATAAGGAAGACCGTAGAAGAATTGATATTTTTATGGTGTTGGAGGAGAATATTGAAAGTACCATGGGCTACCAAAAGATCCAATAGATCTGTTTTGGAAGAAGTGCAGCCAGAGTGCTCCTTAGAGGGCAAGATGACCATACTTTGTCTCTCAGACTTTAGACATATTGTCAGGAGATATTAGTCGCTGGAGAAGGATATCATGTTTAGTAAGGTGGAGGGTCAAAGAAAAAGAGGAAGACCCCCAATGAGATGGATTGGCCAGGTGGCAGCCTCGATGGACTCAAGCGTGGCAACAGTAGTGAGGTTGGCCCAGGATCAGGTAGTGTTTTGTTCTGCTGTGCTTACAGTCGCTATGAGTTGGTACCGACTTGATGGCACCTAACAACAACAACCATTGAAATGAAGTATGATTTGTTGAATGCACAACTGATGGTCGTCTCTATAAACCTTTTCTGAATTCATAAAAAAAAGTTTTAAAAAAAAAAAGTGAAAAATAAAATAGCATACTTTTTTCTCTTAAATGTGAAATTCTTACAGTGCTCCTTTGTAGAAATTGTGCATAAATTTGTGTTCTAATATCTGTGATAAAAAAGTGTTATTTTTCTAAAGCATAAATATAAAACAAAATAAAAAATCAACTGTTATTGAATCAAATATTGTCCAGAGCCTAAAAATATGTAATATTTTAGAGGACTTCAGTTGTTTGTAAGTGCTGTGAAGTCAGTTCCAACTCCAACAACCCCATATAGGGTTTCTGCAGGAGCAGAAAGCCTCATCTTTCTCCAGCGGAGCAGCTGGCAGCCTTGAGCCATGGACCTTGTGGTTCACCATTCATCTAAGGAGCTATCATGCTCTTTAGAAGACTAGAGTTGAAAAACTGAATATTATATGCAGTAATTTTTATTTCAGCCTCTTTAAACTGATACCAAAAGTCCTCCTCTACTGAATTTATTTCCATATATATATATATAGCCTTGGTTTCCTTTAAAAGAAAATATTTTATTCTCCCATTTCTAAAACAAGATATTTTACCTTTGAGATCTTGAGTATTTATTTGTTTCTCACCAGAAAAGTAATTTTCATGTTACATAGTTATTTAAGTTTCACATAAACAAGATCCTTTATATTGAAATTTTATTTAAAAGCAAATATTTCAAGCAAGTATGAGTGTTTTTAAAATTAAATCATTAAAAAATTCAGGAAACATATCATGAACATCCATTATGAATTCTCCATTTACATGAGTTGGTTTTCTACACATTTTAAATTTCTATCTTAAGTAATGAAATTTTTTTTTCCTAAGAAATCAGTTAATTGTGTTCATAAGGGACCTGTACATAGACCAAAAGGCAGTTGTCCAAGCAGAACAAACAAATACTGAATGGTTTAATATCAGGAGAGATATGTGCCAGGGTTGTTTGCTTTCACCATACTTATTCAAGTTGCATGGTTATATGAAGAAGAACATGGAATCTGAATTAGAGGAAGACTCATTAGCAACCTACAATATGCAGTTGATAACAACCTTGCTTGCTGAAAGTGAAGAGGACTTAAAATACTGATGAAGATCAAAAGCCGTGACCTTCAATGTGGAATGCACGTCAGCATAAAGAAAGCAAAATTATTCACCACTGGACCAATAAATAACATGATAAATGGGAAAAAAAACCTGAAATTCTCAAATGATGTTTTGCAATGGGTGAAGCTGCTGCAAAAGACCTCGTTAAAGTGTTCAAGAGCAAAGATACCTGCTTAAGGACTAAGGTGCACCCGAACCAAGCTATGGTATTTTCAATAACCTCATAAGCATGTGAAAGTAGGACAGTGAATAAGGAAGACCTTAGAAGAACTGATGCATTTGAGTCATGGTGCTACAGAAAAATATTAAAAGTACCAAAAAGCAAACAAATCTGTGTTTGAAGTACAGTCAGGATGCTCCTTAGAAGCCAGGATGGTGAGAGAGACTTCGTCTCTCATACTACAGACATATTATCAGGAGGGACCACCTCACAACAAGAAGTAATGGAAGGTCAGTTTAAAGGCCCTTGAAATTTGTACAGAGATGCAAAATGTGTAGTATTTCCATGTAATATTTAGATTATTTTAGAAATAATTTTCTGAATCTATTTATTAGTCCTAGCTATTAAGAATTAGAAAGTATTTCATATTGGGGTGTTTTATTTTAATGTAAACTTTTTTAGGAAGGAATGTGTTCACTCTGGTGGTATGATCCCTTAAGTTTTTAAGTGGAAAGATATTCCATTCAACATTTTCATTACTGTCAAGCCAATGAAACAATAGGTGTCCCTGTGAAAAACCTCAAGTCTCACATAATGTGCATACCCATACAAAATACATATTTTTATTAATATATTAAAATGCAAATTACTAACTTAGAAGTAAAAAAAAATTGTGTATTCTTCTTAAAAATTTCTGACACATGATCTTTTTAAAGACTACATTTAAATTATACCATAATACACATTCACTTTGCTTTGCTATTGCCACAGCAATTTTCAGATGCAATCTGAAAAAATCTACTAATTAACTTTAAATTGACTTTGGTGGTGGTCACAGTAGTATTTGTGGTGATGTGCCCTGGAGTTTACTCTGACTAATAGAAACTCTGTATAAGTATTCCAGAACACTTAATTGTACTTCTAAGAAATCTGTACCTAGACCAAGAAGCAGTTGTTCGAACAGAACATGGGAACACTGAATGTTTTAAA
>NW_006408583.1:1453057-1466196 GCF_000296735.1 Chrysochloris asiatica
CATGCTGGGTAGGGTGGAGGGTCAGAGTAAAAGAGGAAGACCCCCAACGAGATGGATCAGCCAGGTGGCATCATTGATGGACTCAAGTGTGTCAGCGGTAGTGAGGTTGGCCGAGGATCGGACATTGTTTCTTTCTGCTGTGCATGGGGTCGCTATGAGTCGGTTCCGACTCGATGGCACCTGACAACAACAACAACAACAATAAGGTTTCCGAGGCTATAAATCTTTACGGGAACAGAAAGCCATATTTTTCTTCCATGTAGCGGCTGGTAGTTTCAAACTGCTGACCTTGCAATTTGCAGCCTGGCTTGTAACCCACGGTACTACCAAAGCTTCTGAAATTGACTATGTTGTTGTTGTAGAGGGTTTCCGAGGAACAACTGGTGAGTTAGAATTGCCGACCTTGCGGTTTATACTGATCTTGAGGTTGAGTTTGAGTATTTATCCTAGGACAACACAAAAGGACTCCGAAGAGGCAGCAAATATTTTCTGATATATTTTATCAGGTATTTTGATGCATCAATAAAAAGATAATCATTTTATGTCTTGAGAAATTAATTTGAATTAAATATGAACAGCATATTTTGTAATTACCCTGATGATACTTTCAGCAATATTTTCAACTTTATGGTATTTTAAAGGACAATGATGTATGGACTTGTACTAAAGTCATTTGTACTATAACTTTTTATTTTAAATTGTTTTATCTTATCATATGTTCTTATAAAATTAATATATGTCTTTTAGAAAAATTTTGTAAAATAGACAAAAATAAAGAGAAGAAAATATTTTCACTATTCCAATATTTAAACACAGACCTTGTTACCCTTTGGTAATTTTCCTCCCTGCTTTTATTCAACAGATATCTTTAAGTTGGTTCTAATTATACCTTGTAAAACTGCTATACACTGATTTTTACATGACTAAACTACAATGTTTCTTATAGAAATATAGACTATTCCTAAGTGTCCACTGATGGTTTGAGAATTCTATGAGATAGGTGTACTGATTACACACTGACGAGATGTCAGCATATGTCTGCTACATTCATCATTTTTATTTATGGCATGTACGCCACCAAAAAGCTCTAACAGAATGGTGATGTAACCATTTAATTATACAGTATCTAAGTTCTAACATTTTTTAGCTTTACAAATAATGTTGGATTGCATATTTTGCATATTTTGCTGTTTCCACATTTTAAATGATTTCCTTTAGAGAAATTTCCAAAATGGTGCCGGGGACCGGCCTCAACACATGTTTGGTTCATGAGGTGGGGATATCTGGCGGCGATAGGGATAGCGAAAGAGAAGACACAGAGACACAACGAGAGAGACAAAGAGACACCCCCAAACCAGAGTGGATGCATTACTGGAGTCCGGCAGATCTGGCGTGGTGAACATCTGAGCTATAAGGGCGGTAAGATCCCTTATAGTAAACATCTTAGCTATGCAGGCAGTACGCACCCCTTACTAGCTGGTCAGCAATGCATACCTAGTCAGCCGTATAGCACGCTCTCCAAGCTGTAATGCACACTGGATTCATTCTGCGCCTCCGTTTTATTTAGGGGAGGTATTTTACACAAAGCTAGGAGGGACCAAGACAAGTTACAGAGCAACTTGGTTGCTCAAGCTTAATTAACATACCTTTTAGCACCTAGCCTCAAATGGGGGAAGGAGAAGGAGGATTGGGAGGAGTCCCATTGAGTGGGCTGCCCAGCCCAGGTTTCTCAGGAAGCAAGATGCCTGGGTGAATAGGGCTGCACCTGGAAACACTTTAGGGAGGGTGTCCTTTTGTCCTTAGAACAAAGAACTGGGAAGGAGCCAAACTATTTTTAGTTAATCCTTGGGAGAAAAGCTTTACCTTTGAAACCTTTTACAGTCTTGGCTTCTAGGAAAGGTTCTTACATTTATCTGTGGATATCAAGGCTTTATGTATGAAATTAATAATAAACATAATTGAACAATAAGATGAAAGACAGTTTGCTATGTCTGCTAAGTGGCTAGAGTTTGTTCCTCAGAGCCCTCAGCCTGTACAGTCTGCAACACTTGGGCCCACAGGGCCTCAAACTCCTGACCAGGTCTGCACGGTCTGCAACAAAATGGAAATCTTACTATGGCTTCTGCTGACAGTAAATCTGCTGACTAAAGTGGACAGTCCATTATCAAAGGGCTCTTCATATGTATCATCAAATGTTTTGCAAGGGCTGTTCCAATTTACATCCCACTAGCTGATTAATTGAATGGCCTTTTCATGGCCTCTTCACTGACACTTAATAATCTCTTTTTTTTTTGGCACATACTCATTTACTTTAATTGTATTTAACTTTTTATGTCTCTAATACTATACCCATTAATTTTTGAAAAATGTGTTTGACATAGCTTAAGCGTAACAGACAAGACAAAAAAATACAGGTAATTCCCAAACACCATGTACCAGACTCCCTAATATCAGCAATGTATTACATTTGTCTGTATCTTTTTCTCTTTGCCTCTCTTTGTAGCTATAAAAAGGAATCCTGGTGGTGCAGTTGGTTACATGTTGGCTGCTAACCACAAGGTCAGCAGTTCAAACCCACCAGCTACTCAGTGGGAGAAAGAGAGGCTGTCTGCTCCAGTAAAGTTTTAAAGCCTTAGAAATCCTATGAGACAATACTACTCTGTCCTATAGTGGTGGAGACAGTGTGCCATCAAGTTGGTTCCAACTGCTAGGGACCCTATAGAGATAGGTTTCCCAAGGTTATAAATCTTAAAGGGGCAGAAAGACTTATTTTACTCCTGCTAAGTGGCTAGTAAAAGGAGCTCTGGTAGCATAGTGGTTACGAATCGGGCTTCAAACATTAAGGTCAGCAGTTTGAAACTACCAGCTGCTCCACGGGAGAAAGATGAAGCTTTCTGCTCCCATAAAGATTTATAGCCTCAGAAACCCTGTGCATGGTCACCATGAGTCGGAAACCGACTCCACAGTACTTAACCACAACAACAAGCGGTTAGTAGCTTCGAACTGCTGACCTTTCAGTTAGCAGCCCTACATGTAACCACCTCGCTACCTGGGCTCCTCACTCTGTCCTATAGGGTCTCTAGAAGTTGGAATCTACTCAGTGGGTAACAGTGGGTTTGTTTGTTGTTATTTGATAGAGATATTTTTTCTGAACAGTAAAAACAGGTTTATGAATAGTAAGTTAAAAAAAAAAAATTTTTTTTACCTCAAAATTTTATTTTATATTGCTGTTGTTGAGTACCGTCAAGTCGATTCCAACCCATAGTGACCCTGTATAGGGTTTCCAAGGAGCAGCTGGTCAGCTTGAACCACTGACCTTTCATATCAAACAACTTTGCAGTCTGACGCATTAGCCCACAGTGCCATAAGTACTGTAAAAGTATCAATATCAGCAAATTCATACTAACACAATATTATCAAATCTATAGGTCTTGAGATCTTGATAATAATGTCCTTTATAAAAAACAAGATCAACAATTACGTTCAGATGTTATGTTTCCTTAGTTTTTTTTTTACTCTAGAAACAAATCCCTGAGTCTCATTTTGTATTTCATGATACTGACATTTTAAAAACCCTAGTGGTACTGTGGAATAAACACTGGACCACAAGTTCAGTTTGAACTACAAGGTGGGTGGTTCAAACTCACCAGCCACTCCTCAGAAATGCTATATAGGGTCGCTATGAGTCAGAATCCACTTGAAGGCACTTAACAACCACAATTTATTCTGGATCTTAGTTAATTTGATATGTGAAAAATATTATCATGTTTTAATTATTATTTCTTTGTCAACTAAAGTTGAACATGATTCCATATAATAACTAATTGTACTTGTTCATTTGTGGCTCAGCTGTTCATATGACTCATCCATTAACATATCACTTTTATTTAAGTAGGTCAGGAGCCCTGGCACACAATGATTAAGTGCTGCGCTATCGGTGGTTTGAGCTCACTCTTCATTTAGCGCCACGAGGAACTGTACATGCAAATACCATAAGAGAAAACATTAAAGAGTAGCTTCTCTAAGTGAAACAAAGATTTTTAAAAGCCAGATTCCATCTCCTCTGTCAGTGTTGGGGAACTAATAAGGCTCTCAGAATCATTTGGTCTGGCCCTGTGAAGGCAGCCACAGTTCCAGCCATTACATTATGGGGTGAGTTGATTAAATGTTTGACCAGATATAGCAGGCTAATTTTTAAGTTGATAATTTTGTATGGTCCACGAATGCTATAAATTTTGGCAGAAAAAAAGGTACCCCACCCCTAAAAGTGAAAAACAATCCAACAAAGTCTGTGGGATGCTGCTTAAAAACAATTCATGGAGAGCAGGCTTCTTTCTGAGACTGTTATGAAGCAACGTTGAGTTAGTTCTGACTCATAGTGACCCTGTACAAGATTTTCAAGGAACAGCTGGTGGGTTTGAACCATCAACCTTGCAGTTAACAGTCCTGTGCTTATTCTATGTTGTTTGTGTTGTTAAGTGCCGTTGAGTCAGCTCCGACTCATAGCAACCTTGTATAGGGTTTCTGAGGAGCAGGTGGTGAACTTCAACTGCCGATCTTGTGACTCAAACCGACCTTGGGGTCCAGTGCATTATCCCACAATGCCACACCAGGACTCCTAGGCAAAATTTTTACAATATTTGCATACTAATCACTATATTTCTTTTTATCCAAAGAATTACATAGATTTACTTCCAAAAGTATTACCTTATTTTTCTTTTGACTCATTTTACAACAATCTTCAAAAAGTTCATTGTATGACATTCTTCCCACTGGAAGTATAGTTTTCCTTTTTCAGGTTCTTCCAGCCATAATATCACTGGCTTCACCTGAAATAAATTCATAAGTATATAAATTCCACAGAAAACTAGCATCCCATCTCTTTTTCTAAGCTTAGAACTAGTAACCACATTTGATTAACTAATCCAGCTTTCTCCCTGGGGCTGTTGAGAGTTGGTGTCAACCCCAGAAAGGAGGCACTGTCAAGCACCACTTGTCACCCCCAGAAAAAGCAGATGGATTAAAAAAGATTTTATTTGATGTAAATTAGGCAGGTTCCCTGATCCCTTCTGGACTACTAGACTCTGTACAACTGCTTTTAGGCCTCTGCTTAATCATATCCCTTCCCAAAATTTTGCCTTCCTAATACCACTGCTTTAATCCCTGGTGTGGTGCTATAAGATAAGCACTGGACTGCTTATCCGATAGCTCAAACCCACCGGTCACTTTTCAGAAACCCTGAAAGGGTCACTAAGGGCCTGAACCGACTCAATGGCATACAACACCATCATTGTTAAGGAGACCTGATGGCACAGTAGTTAAGCGCTCAGCTATTTGGTGGTTCAAACTCAGGAATAAAATGTGGCATTCAATTTACACAAAAATTATAGTCTTGTAGCTCTACTGTGTCCTATAAAGTTACTACAGGGTCACTATGACATGGCATTGACTCCACAGTAGTGAGTTTTTTTTATTTATTTAATACCACTGTTGATTCACAAAAATATTGCTAGTATATTTCAGACTGCAGGAAATATTTACAAAGGAAAATATGTTAAGAGAGCTGCTTTCAATTAGTATACAAGGGGGCTTCAAAAAGTTTGTGAAAAAGAATTCATTATCTTTTCATTTCATTTTCCTTTTGAATTCCCCTCACATCTGCCTGCCCTCTCTTCACATACTCTTTGCTGGGTCATGTGAGCTTCTCTGAAAATTTTTCCTGCACCAGTCATGCTTGTAGGAAAACCTTCTAGTTTTTTGTTTGTTTGTTTGTTTGTTTTTATTGCTGTTGTCATTTTTTCCTATACCAATATTCTAAATTCAAATCTTCCTGACATTGTTGCACCTGTATGCAGGTAGTACTTGAAACCTGACTTTTTTACATCTTCTTAAAAGTCTCTCTTTGTACTGTTCTTTATTTCTTGTTGCTGTTTCCATGGGAGTAAGGCTTGAGTCTTTGGCCCAGATAGCTTCTGTCCCTCTCTTTGGTTTCACATTCTTCCCTGCTCTCATACTCACTTGTATTTTCAGGATCTAAAAATAGAACCAAAGGACACTTGCAGCTGATTTCCACTTCTCCCTATGTCCCACAAATACAAGTTAGCACAGGCACGCTGGCAAGTTACCCCAAATGTTTCCAGATCTAGTTCATTGCAGAGGACAATCTTTTCCCATGGATTCAATTATGACGCAACAAGTGTTTTCCATATGATATTTCCATGAACTCCTTTCCAGGTGATATTTATATTGGTGTTCCCTGTTCAAAGAATTTTTTAAACTTTTGTTTTTAGATAGAGTGGTGAAACAGACAAAGCCTTCTTTTCACGAAACTTCCTCTATACTGGAAAACATTGTTGTGAAGTGCCATCGAGTTGGTTCTGATTCATAGCAACCCTGCTTAGGGGTTCCAAGGAGTGTCTGGTGAGCTTGAACTGCCCCTCTTGCAGTCCAGCACATCAAGCTGCAGTGCCACGCTGAACTTAACAAAAATTTAAGAAAATAATTAAAGATAATTCTAATAATAACTATGGAAATACAGGCGCTATGAGAACTTCTAAAGGAAAGTAAACTAGTCTGCGTTTCAAGCTTACACCTTTCTGGTGGTTCCAGAAAAGAGTCCAAGAGAAGCAAGAGATCAGGAGGTGAATGGATAATAAAAAGAGAAAGGAAAAGTGGTAGAGGAGAGAGTATGGTATGTGGTAGGAGAAGGAAATTCCCTCATATGAGGAAGAGAAAAAAAAAAAAGTCTGGCTGTCTAGAGAGCAAAGAGCAAGTGAAAGACTGGTATTTAGTATCTTCAGGGTTGCAGAGGGCTCAGTATGACAGGACCTGGGTGATAAGGACTCGGAACTCTATTTTAAGAACAATGTTTGTTATTGTTATATTGTTAGGCTCCACCTCACTGATCCTATACCCAACAGAAGGAAACACTGCTCAAGCCTGTGCCATCCTCACCATCGTTGTTTGTTTGAGGCCATTGCTGAAGCCACTGTGTCAACCATCTCTTTGGGGAGCTTTGATGTTCTCACTGACCATCTACTTTACACAGCACAGAGGCCTTTTCTAAGTCCTTCCTGATAACATGTTCAAAGTTCAAAAGGTGAAGTGTTTCCATCCTCGCTTCTAAGGAGAAGTTTGCCTATATTTCTTCCAAGAGAGATTTATTAGATCTTCAAATAGTCCTTGGGACTTTCAATATTCTCTGCCAACACCATAATTCAAATGCATCAACTCTTCTCCTATCTTCCTTAGTTATTGTCCAGCTTTCCTATGCATATGAGGTCATTGCAAATAGCATGGATTGGTACCTTCAGCAAAATTTTACCTGTGTGTGATATTAGTGACATTATTTGATGCTTCCCACATTTTGTTAGGTCACCTTTCTTTGAAATGGGCACACACATGAATATTTACCAGTTGGTTGACAAGGTAGCTGTCTTCCAACTATCCTGGCATAGTTTATTAAGTGCTTCCAGCACTGCATCAGTTTGTTGAAACATTTCAAAACATATTTCATCTATTCCTGGAGTCTTGATTTTTGCTGATGATTTCAGTGTAGCTTGGACTTCTTCCTTCAGTACCATTGGTTCTTGAGCATCTGCTACTTCCTGAAATGATTGAACATCAACCTTTGTTACTTTTTTTTTAAGAAGGGGAAGGGAACAATGACTATTTCTTCCATCTTCTTTGGAGCTTCCTACATCCTTCACCATTTTGCCCATGTTGTGGTTATTAGTGCCATTGAGTTGTTGCCGACTCTTAGCGACCCTGTAGAGGGTTTTCAAGGAACTGCTGGTGGGTTTAAAATGCCAACCTTGTGGATAGCAGTCCAGTGCTTAGCCAATAGTACCACAAAATCCTTAAATATTTCAAATTGAGGCTTGAATTTTTTCTTTCAGTTTGAGAAATGCAGAGCATGTTCATCCCTTAAGAACAATAAAATACCACTGTAATTCTGTCTTTACCGGGATGGTCTAGTGGTTAAGGCATTGGACTTAAGATCCAATGTACATATGTCCATGTGGGTTCGAACCGTACTCTTGGTAGATGGTATTTTCTGGGAACCCAGGTGTGGCACTGTAGGATAAGCACTGAACTGCTAACCACAGGATCGGCAGTTCAAATCCACTAGCTGCTCCTTGGAAACCCTGTTTAGGGTTGCTGTAAGTCAAAGGAGTCCTGGTATGGCACTGTGAGCTAATGTGTCAGACCAGAAAGTCGTTTGAACTACAAAACTGGTGGTTCAAGCTCACCAGCTACTTCTTGGAAACACTATACAGGGTCGCTGTGGGTCGGTATCAACTCGACAGCACTGAACAACAAAATGAGTCGAAACCAACTTCAAAGCACTTAACAACAACACAATATTGGCCTAATTGTTACAGTACGTATCAGAAACTTTGACATAGGTAGATATTTCTGTGTACTATTTTCCAACCTTATTTGGTTTATAATATTTTGGAGAGAGGTAACCCCAAGAAGAAAACTGTTTTCAGAATATACATTTGCAAAATGTATTTACAAGAATTTTAGAAACTTAAAATTGACATGAATCACTTAATTAATGAGTTCCTATGACTGGGGACATACTTTAAGTTTTATCTTATGATTGCCTTACACAGTCTTTTTAACAAATAGTAATCAGCAAGATAATGGACCAAAAAAGATTGTGCAATGGAGCCATGGAAAGCAAAAAGCCACAACCTAAGGCACCTCAGAATGGAATTTCCATAAAACTGAGCTGGGAAAGAGGGAGAAGTGAGTGGATTGTACTTCAAATGTCACTATCGGACATTTATTGATAGCATTTAAGGAGGTTAGTAACACTTTACTGAGCAGGGCAAAAGCCAAGTGGCCATGTGACTGACCGACCGAAGACCAGAGACAGAGGCATGTATGTGTATGTGGACACAGATGATAGGAGGCTGTCCTAACTGAAGAACTATATCTTGAACATTTCTGATTCTGAATTGTAACCTGGTATATTTCCTAGTGGAGTCCTGGTGTGGTACTGTGGATTAATGGACTGGACTGCAAAATCGTTTGAACCTCAAGGCACAAGGTCAGCAGTTCAAGCTCACCAGCCACTCCTTGGAAACTTTATACAGGGTCTCTATGGGTTGGAACTGATTTGACAGCACTTAACAACAATGTTGTTGTTGTTGTTGTCAGGTGCCATCGAGTCGGAACCAACTCATAGCGACCCCATGCACAGCAGAACGAAACAATGTCTGATCCTGGGCCAACCTCACTACCACTGCCACACTCGAGTCCATCAATGATGCCACCTGGCAAATCCATCTCGTTAGGGGTCTTCCTCTCTTTTTCTCTGACCCTCCACCTTACCCAGCATGACATTCTTCTCCAGTGAATGTTCCCTCCGGACAATATGTCCAAAGTTTGAGAGACGAAGCTTAGCCACCTCCAAGGAGCACTCTGGCTGCACTTCTTCCAAAACAGATCTATTGGTTCTTTTGGCAGTCCATGGCACCTTCAGTATTCTCCTCCAACACCACAACTCAAAGGCATCAATTCTTCTACAATCTTTCTTATTCACTGTCCAGCTTTCGCATCCATATGAGGTTATTGAAAATACCATGGCTTGGGTCAGGCGCACCTTAGTCCTCACGCTGACATCTTTGCTCTTCAATACTTTCAAAAGTTCCTGTGCAGCAGATTTGCCCAGTGCAATACGTCGTCTGATCTCTTGACTGCTACTTCCGCGAGTGTTGATAGTTGATCCAAGAAGAATGAAGTCCTTGACAACTTCAATCTTTTCTCCATTGATAAGAATGCTGTTATTGATCCAGTGGTGAGGATTTTTGTTTTCTTGACATTGAGATGCAATCCATATTGAAGGCTGTGCTCTTTGATCTTCTTAAGTAAATGTTTCAAGTCCTCTTCACTTTCAGCAAGCAAGGTTGTATCATCGACATATCGTAGGTTGTTAATGAGTTTTCCTCCAATCCCGATGCCACGTTTTTCTTCATAGAACCCAGCTTCTCGTATTATTTGCTCAGCATGCAGGTTGAATAAGTATGGTGAAAGAACACAACCTTGTCGCACACCTTTCCCAATTTTAAAACATTCAGTGTTCCCATGCTCTGTTCGAACAACTGCTTCTTGGTCTAGGTAGAAATTTCTCAGAAGTACAATTAAGTGTTCTGGAATACTCATACTTCTCAATGTTGTCCATAGCTTGTCATGATCCACACAATCAAAAGCCTTCACATAGTCAATAAAGCACAGGTAAACATCCCTCGGGTATTCTCTGCTTTCAGCCAAGATCCATCAGACAACAGCCATGATATCTCTCGTTCCACAGCCTCTTCTGAATCCAGCTTGAACCTCTGGAAGTTCTCTGTCAATGTATGATTGTAGCCATTTCTTCGGTCTTTAGTGTTTAATGCATCAAATCTGTTCTTCAGATGATCTCCAGATTCAAGTGGGATAAATTCAAGGTCATATTTTGGCTCTCGTAGACTTGTTTTCATTTTCTTCAGCTTCATTAACAACAATATCCCCGAGTAAACTTCATGTGAGTTCTATGTGGCCACTGCAGTGAATTATTGCATCCAGCTGAAAAGTAGAATGTGTCTCTGGAGTTGGTGTCAGAACTGGTAATGGAAGGTGGAAGGTGGTGGAGGCATGTCTGCCTCTGTCTCATAAGAATCAGCCTTAGGCTGATGTTGATTTTGATTCTCCTTCTCCCATGTGAAATCACAGAAGATCAGACATGGCTTCCACAACATTTTTATAATAGCCTTCAATTGAAAATATATTTCAATCACAGTAAAAATTGTATCCAATGCTGACTCTTTTTATTTGTGATATGTATTTTTATGGATTTACAAACTGGATATTTTTATAATGTCAGTGTATTGTTTTTAAATAAAGATTAAAATAATATTGAAAATAATAATAATAATATTGAAAGAAATTGTAAATTTAACAAAACTGTAAGTTAATATGTTTGGTTTGACATTGATTCCAGTATTCAACTAATAAATTAGAACAACATTAACCTTTCCTAGTATTTGTGTATTCATGTACTTTTTTTGCAAGTCTCACAGTGCATTGAGTTTATGGTCATCAATTATACACTAACACTTTAAAATGGATTTACTGTAAAAATGAGCTGTTCCTCACACGGTTCAAATCCCTGATGTCAAATTCACATAGTTACTTTTAGATTTAGCATAGATTGATCCTTATGATGTAATTATTGTTAATTCATTAAAACATCTTTCAATCTTTTAAGTATATAAGTATACATATATGCATAGTCACATGTATGTAAATATATGTATACACACACATTGGCTATTCAAAAAATCAATAAGATTTTAAATGTACTTCATTCATTGTTCTGTCATACTATAGAAAGCTAATTTTCAAATATAATCCATACATTTCACTATATAACTTTCTGATTTTTCATTCAACGGACTAAGAAAATTGATAACAGTTATCAAGATTTCTCCAAGTGTCAGAAAACTCAGACAATTGACATACATTCCCTATTAATCTCTGCAATAGATATAAATCACAGTATAAAGATGAACAGTTTTCTTCTGACTTTGATTTTGAAAGCAAACTATGTGAATCTTTTCTTGTACATTTTGGTATAAGTACATTCACATATGAAACCTAGTGGTGTTTTAGTCCCATTATAGAAATAATATAAAATATATACACAACAGTGCACAAAAAAACAAAGCAAAAGTTTTCAGTATTTTTCAGTCTTTTCATTATAAAATGAAGCAGATACAGAAAGCCACAGAAGACAAATATGTAATCTAATGAGTTTTTATAAAATACATCCTAGAAAAGTCTTTATAAACCTACAAATTACAAGCCATCCCAGGAGCGCCTCCATTTATCCTTCCCATACCTCCCTATACCAAATGCAACCAATGTCTTAGTAATATGTCCATATATTTTTTTACAATTTTATTTACCCATGCATTATAATTTAATCTTATCCATTTTCAAGAAAATATGTTGTGTTTTAAGTCTCTTTTGATTTCCTTTGCTTCAGCTCTTTCTTTTCCCTACAATGTCTCTATCTTAGTGTATTTGACATGTAACATTTTGGGTCTTTCTGTGTAAAGTCTCCTACCGAGTAGTCAGGTTTTCTCCATGGTAGCTTAGGGTTCCAAGAGAAGAAGGTGGACTCAGAAATGGCAGTCGGCTCTTCTGCCACACGTTTTTTGTCAAAGTAGCCCTTGGTCATCCTAGATTTGGAACAGATAGGTTGAGAAATTGAGGGCACTGAAAAGATTTTTAATATAACTAAAGTAAATTAGAACTATCTTAGAACAGTGTGACTCTCTCCATAGCTGCATTCCATAATTAATCATACCTTTTCAATATTCAAAGCAGAACTTGTGCCAAAACAAAGGGGGCAGCTTTCCAGAAAGAGGCAAAGTCATCAAATAGGAATGGTTAGAACACTCATTTTGTCCAAAACCAGAAGACCCTAACTACCAGCGTGGCTGACTCTTAACTACAGTGTACATCATAATCCTCTGAAGAGATTTTGATGTAGACTGTAGATAAGGTACATGAGGACCTGTCTGTTTTACACACACACACACACACACACACACACACACATATCTCAGGCAATCAGCCATACTATCTCTTTGGGTTATGAATGGAATGTGAGAGTAAGGCAAACAAATGATGTGAGAGTGACTAAAATTTGAACATTTCAGGGGTCTGGATGTTTGTTTGCCCTGCATTTTGGTTTGTCCCTTGTTTTGAATCAGTTTTTTACTAATTCAGACAGGAACTGATTTTTGGGTTTTTTAGACTTCATTTAAGTTTCAGGCTGTTTTAGGACAATTCATAGGATCCTCGTGCTCCCCCAATACTCCCACTCCCCAAGAGAGAGAGGAAAGAGACTTGAGGAGGTATTTGAGAGTTTGGATGGGATACAAGGAAAATAAAGCAGAAAATAGACAAGGGGTGGGTGGAGTAGACCCGAGAACCAACAGGCAGAAAGAACTACAGAAGGAAAGTTATCCTAACTGCAAGACCACCATGTACAGCCACCATCCTTAGGCAGGTGTGTAAAGTGTTTTCTTTCTCTTAACTAACTGATCATTCCCAGGAAAGGAAGGGTTAAAAAAAAG
>NW_006408583.1:1466296-1481539 GCF_000296735.1 Chrysochloris asiatica
GAACACTTAAAAAATTAACAACAGGATACACCAGGGGAAACTAGAAAGTATGCATTTACACTACATACTACAGAATTGGGAAAATCTTCAGTTAATTGGAAAATGATTTTTAAGAGCTAAACAAGTTAATTTTTATTCTTCTGCAATTTGCTTTGAAGGAAAGGGGTTTTTTAACTGGACAAATTCCTAACAATTTAGAACATCACAAAAAAAATTGCAAAGGGTTTTCTATTGATGAAAAAGGTGCAAAAAGGTTTTATTTCAGGAGTGAGGTGTTTGATTCTTGTTTGAGTTAAAACTTTATATAGTTTCACCCTATGTTTATGCCTAACATCGGACAGTAGGCACACAATATATTAACTTACAAATGTAATATATCAAATATTGTTTCAAAACTGTAATGTAGTTAACCTAAACTTTTCCAAAAGACAAGTTTATCTTTTTATATCTAGACTTATTCCTAACTAAAGTTTTAAACAAAAAAATTAATAACTTTATTTGGTTTTCATATGGTTATGTCATACTCCTGGTGTGGTGCTATAGGATAAGTACTGCAAAGCTAACCACAAGGTCAGTGGTTCAAACTCACCAGCTGCTCCTCAGAAACCCTATACAGGATCAGTAGGAGTCGGAACCGACTCAACAGCACTTAGCAACAAAAGGGTTATGTTCTGTTTTATAAGTTTAAATTTTAAACTAAATATGATGTTTTTGTATTATCTAGTGCTGAGAAATCAGTGTGTGAATAAACTCAGTATCTCTGTGAATATTTTCTAAATTATTAAAGTCAAGGAATGATCTAGTTTTGTACTGCTTTTGTTGTAATTGAATTCAGCTAAGAAAGAGTCATCAACCAGGCATCCCAGATGCATACTTACTGAGAGTTTTTCAGTTCTCATCCTCTGGAGAAACACAAAATAATGTTCCCCCTAATACTGTGTGACCACAATATCAATTGGATTGCTAATATCAAGGAGTTTATATCTGCAAAAACAAACTGGGTTCCCATATACTTATGTTTATGGTGTTTTATAAATTTTAGTTTTTCACTAGGTATAATCTTTCTGTTTGTTTTTAGATCATCTTAAAAGGCACAACTAATGCTTCTTATAGAGAAATCTAAAATCCCAGTTTTTCCTCCCTTCTGGAAAAAAACAAATACTTCTTATTCCAGGCTTGTAACCACTCAATATCTTTTGGTTTCAAGGCAAGTGAGTGCCTATAGGTTAAATAGTCACATGTGGTGCTGCAGGATAATGCGCTGGACCACAAGGTAGTTTGAACCACAAGGTTGGCGGTTCAAATTCACCAACCAGTCCTTGGAAACCCTTTACAAGGTTGCTATGATTCAGAACCAACTCGGGGACACTTAATAAGAACAACAACAATGTTGCAGAAAATTGATAATGTAAATTCATTGTAGCAGAGGTTTTTGTGTTTACAACAACTTTAAAAATTAAACATTACAAACTGTGTTTTATCTAAGAAAAAGTAATGCTGAGACTAAAACTCATATTTCCAGAATATAAAAGAAAATTATTTTTTTATAATGTTGTCTGGCTCCAACAGTCCCTCAGATTATAGAAAATTTTACCCAGGAATGGTTTTTTGGCTTATCAGACTGTTTTATAACTAGATTTGTTTGGTAACAGACAAGAGAAGTAGAATGAAATCCCATACATGTAGACATTTATGTCATTGTGTTAGCATATTGTTGTTGTTAAGTACTGTGGAGTTGGTTCCGACTCATAGTGACCCTGCACAGGGGTTCTGAGGCTGTAAATCTTTATGGGAGCAGAAAGCCTCTCCTTGCTCCCACGGAGCGGCTAGTAGTTTTGAATTGCCTGACTTTTAGGTTAGCAGCCCAATTCGTAACCACTATGCTACCAGAGCTCCCTTTAAAAAAAAAACTCTAATAGTTGACACCAACAAACAAGCCAAAGGAAACCAGGCCAGTTCTGCCACACTCCTCTGAAGATGAGTTCCTGGGGGTTCTGGGGGAGTAGTGGGCTGGGGTCTTTACCTTGCCTCTATATTTCTGAACCCCTGCAACTGTTTTAGAGCCAGCACCTGTCCCCTGTTCCTGCAGTGCTGAGACTTGATTCTCCTGGAACTTCATAATCAGACTCCATCATTCCAATTCCGCAGTAGGCTCGGACTACTCTCAACATGGGAAGTAAGGAGAATACGTTTTTATTAAGCATGGGAGCTGCCATCTCTGTGTTAACCTAAAATCCAGGCCTTTGTCCAGTTGTGACTGTACAATCATTGGAGTCCATAAAAAGCTCAAAGACAGTCAAACTGTAGAAGAAACACCAACTAAAGAGCATCAATACACCATCGAGCTGGAAAAGACGTAACGTTCCGGTTGTTGCTGGTGTTTTTAAGTGCTGTCAAGTCCATTCTGATTCATAGTGACCCTGCATAGGGTTTTCAAGGAGCAGCTGGTAGGTTTCAGCCACCAACCTATGGTTAGCAGTCCAGTGCTTATCCTACAATACCACACTGTTTTAAGGAAAAATAATATGGAAATACCACTAGATAAGTCATCTTCTGGCTTTGTGCACAGAAAAACTGTGAGAACCCAACAAACCTACTGGAATTCATTAGACAAAGTTATTTTAAATTGCACTGTGCTGTTGTTGTTGTTGTTGTTGTTAAGTGCCATCGTGTCAGTTCCAACTCAAAGTGAACAATCACATAGCTTTGGACTTCCTGCATACTAAATTAGAGGGATTTATTCTATTATTGACAAGACATACTGCACCTGGATTAATAATACAGGGAATGGGAACTCAGAATCCATTCTATTCACAAAGCAGAGGAATGAACCAGTCCTAAACCCCAAGAGAGAGCTGTAAGAGTTGTAATACTGTTAGTTTGTCTTTAGTAAAAGTAATGGTTCTGGTAGCAGCTAACACTGTTAGGACGGGTAAAGTTTTTGCCCTGCTAGAGGATACTCTTTCTGTCTCAAAATAGGATATATTTACCAAGCTGGGCTATTAACTGAAAGGTCAGCAGTTCAAATCCACCATTGCTCTGTGGGAGAAAGATGAGGCTTTCTGTTCCTGTAAAGATTCACAGGCTCAGAAACCTTATATAGGGTCTCTAAGGGTTGGAACCGACATGGTGGCCCACAACCAACACCACCACCAGTTCAGCAAGATGCCTCAAGTCCTTTCCCCTGAAAACACTTGTTGTTGTTGTTGTCAGGTGCCATCGAGTCGGAACCAACTCATAGTGACCCCATGCACAGCAGAATGAAACAATGTGCGATCCTGGGCCAACCTCACTACCACTGCCACACTTGAATCCATCAATGATGCCACTTGGCTGATCCATCTCATTGGGGGTCTTCCTCTTTTTCTCTGACCCTCCACCTTACCCAGCATGACATCCTTCTCCAGCGACTGTTCTCTCCGGACAATATGTCCAAAGTATGAGAGACGAAGCTTAGCCATCTTGGCCTCCAAGGAACACTCTGGTTGCACTTCTTCCAAAACAGATCTATTGGTTCTTTTGGCAGTCCATGGCACTTTCAGTATCCTCCAACACTACAACTCAAAGGCATCAATTCTTCTACGATCTTTCTTATTCACTGTCCAGCTTTCGCATCCATATGAGTTTATTGAAAATACCATGGCTTGGGTCACGCGCACCTTAGTCTTCACGCTGACATCTCTGCTCTTCAATGCTTTAAAAAGTTCCTGTGCAGCAGATTTGCCCAGTGCAATACGTCATCTGATCTCTTGACTGCTGCTTCCGCGAGTGTTGATAGTTGATCCAAGAAGAATGAAGTCCTTGACAACTTCAATCTTTTCTCCATTGATAAGAATGCTGTTATTGGTCCAGTGGTGAGGATTTTTGTTTTCTTTACATTGAGTTGTAATCCATATGGAAGGCTGTGCTCTTTGATCTTCTTAAGTAAATGTTTCAATTCCTCTTCACTTTCAGCAAGCAAGGTTGTATCATCTGCATATCTCAGGTTGTTAATAAGTCTTCCTCCAATCCTGATGCCACGTTTTCCTTCACAGAACCCAGCTTCTTGTATTATTTGCTCAGCATACATATTGAACAAGTATGGTGAAAGAACACAACCTTGTAGCACACCTTTCCCAATTTTAAAACATTTAGTGTTCCCATGCTCTGCTCGAACAACTGCCTCTTGGTCCAGGTACAGATTTCTCAGAAGTACAATTAAGTGTTCTGGAATACTCATACTTCTCAATGTTGTCCATAGCTTGTCATGATCCACACAATCAAAAGCCTTTGCGTAGTCAATAAAGCATAGGCAAACATCCTTCTAATATTCTCTGCTTTCAGTCAAGATCCATTGGACATCTGCAATGATATCTCTCATTCCACAGCCTCTTCTGAATCCAGCTTGACCTCTGGAAGTTCTCTGTCAATGTATGATTGTAGCGGTTTCTGTATTACCTTGAGCAAAACTTTACTCACTTGAGATATCAAAGAGATTGTCCGATGATTTCTGCATTCCGTTGAGAAAACACTAGATTACATTAATTTCACATCCTATTCAATAGAACTCCCATTTCCCAAGACTGAGAAACAAACAACAAAAGGGAGGACACAAACAGAGGTGTTAAGACATTGGGGACTCTGAAATCTTTTAGCTTAACTCAAGCAAAATAGAACTATATTTGTTGTTGTTGTTAAGTGCTGTCAAGTAGGTTCTGACTCATAGCGACCCTGTATAGGATTTCCGAAGAGTAGCTGGTGAGTTTGAACCGCTGACCTTGTGGTTCAAACTGACCTTGGAATCAAGTGTTTATCCTATAGCGCCACACCAGAACTCCTATCTTAGCACAGTTTAATTCCTCCCTAGCTACATTCCATAATTAATTATATCTTTTCAATCTCCAAAGCAGAATTTGTGGCAAAACAAAGGGGCAACTCTCCTCCCAAGAACAAAGGCAAAATCAGCAAACAGGGATGATGGAAACAATCACTATGTCCAGAACTCGACCACCCGATGACCAGTGTGACTGACTCTTAGCTACTAAGCATACATTAGAATCCCCTGAGGAGCTTACTAAATGGTAGTTGACCTCCTCTCTGCTCTAAGAACTGTTACAGGAATGAAGGAAAACAGCTATACATCTCTTGTGAAAACCATTGATAACCATCACTGGAAATTTTCATAGAGCCTGCTAGAGACTACCACAACGTGTGTAGAGGATCAGCATGACCAGAGTAAGAATGGAAATTTCTGAAATTCCTTGGACTCCTACCTCATACCTGAGATCCCTACAAACCCTTCCCCGGTTTCCTCAGTTAGGTATCTCTGGGAGATACCCCACCCCACCCCGGTTCCTGTACTCCTGTGTATTGGTTCACAATAAACAGTTTGCTCTTTGTTCTTAACCCTATCTCTGAGTACTGGACAGGTCAGCAGCAGGTAATTAAGAACTTTTTTCAGTTACAATCCAATGTAAAATGAAATTGACTCTACTCTTGATGAAAGGAATATCAAAGAATTTGTGCTCATCTTTAATCAACCAAACCAGTAAGCATTTTGCAGAAACTGGTACAGAAAAAAATGGAATTGTGCTGTATTCCAGAATTATATAGAGGCAAAGAGCTAATAAAAATTGTTAAGGTTGAGGCACACAACTGAGAAAACCAGATATCAAAAATATATGAGTATATCATAAACAATTTCATGGAAAAGCATTAAAAAAATTTAGATGAAAAAAATGTTCTAGAAGAAAGAAGTATAATTTACAGAACTGGTTCTGACAAATATAGAAAACTTGAATAGTCCTATATTATTGAATACGTTTAATCTTATCACATGAAATCTCTAAGCCTTGATCACAACACTAATGAAGTGTTCTAAACAGTCAAGGAATAAGTCATTCTAATCATAACCAAATTTTTCAGAGAATAGTAATAGAAGTTATGATCTCAAAATCATTTTATGAGACTGGCATAATTTAATGTCTGATTCATGGATTAGAGAAATTGGCCTGCACTTGTCTCTTTTTTTGTGTTCTCACCATGTTAATGTTCTAATTAGTTGGTATTCTTAAAATATGTCTTACATTATATATTCAGTATTAACTGTAAGAAGTTAATTGAACATTAGCATATGTTAATGCATAGTGATCATTGCCTCTCAAGAAACTTAAGAGACATAGATGATTAGATTCCAGGTAATCTTTTCCTTCCTTGTTTAATTTTTTTAGTGTGAGGAGGAAAGACAAGCTTAACATGAGGGTGTTTTATTTTCTTCACTTTCCCTTAATCCCTTCTGAAGATAATTTCATCATTGCCCATTTAGAGTCCCCTTCCTACTTTCTCAAGGGAATGCTTCCTTTGCCTGCTCTGTTCTTTTGTGACAAATGTGTAAGAATGAGAGAATCTGGGGCGTGATGAGGGAGGTACTTAGCCACAAGCTCTATGTCTATTCCCATAATAAAGAGAAGAAACAAAAGAATTGAAACATCTGAGTATCTGGGAGACTTTTAGGAATTCACTAGGTAAGATCCTTCCAAGAAATGTCAAAGTCACTGGAAAGGGAGCTTTAAAAATTAGTTTAGGAATATAAATGTGACCATCTTTGAAAGAGCCTTGGTAGCACAGTAGTTGCGTGATTGGCCTAATAACCCAAAGTGCTCCATCTACAGAGAAGAAGCCAGCAACCAATCAAATGTTGTATTACATCAAGCAAATCTGCTGTAGACAACTTTTTTTTAACGTGTTCAAGAGCAAAGATATCAGTGTTATAACTAAGGTGCACCTGACACAAGCCATAGTATTTTCCATTTTTGAATTGGAACAAGCTCAACAGCACTCAACATCAACAACACCATGTGAGAGTTGGACACTGAATAAGGAAGACTGGAGAAGAATCAATGCATTTGAATTATGGTGTTCTTCCGGCAGTCCACTGAACTTTTAATATTCTTCTGGACTGTCAGAAGGACACACGAATCTGTTTTGGAAGAAGGACAGCCTGAATATTCCTTAATAGCAAGGATGGCAAGACTTGTCTCATACTTCGGACATATTATCAGGAGGGACCAGTCTTTGGGAAAGGACAGTGTGCTTGGTAAAGTGGAGGGTCAGCGACAAAGAGGAAGACTCCCGATGAGATGGATTGACACAGTGGCGGCAACAACAGGCTCAGAACAAGACACAATTGACCTGTTGATGAATCAGAACTGGCTTGAAGGCACCTAACAACAACAACATCAGCAGAGGGCTTCCCTGTCCCTTGAGATCTGAGCAAACTTGACTTGATCTGATTTCCAAAATATATAACTGTCCCCACAAAACTACAGAAAATCGCTGAGGGACTCGTGTTCTCAGAACCCCTTTTGCTATCTGTATTCCTGCTTCCATGTATGCTAACTCTTATGCACAGCTTGAACCTAGACATGAAACTCACTCTCTACTCAATATATACAGCACACATGTCAACTGCATGAAGCATTTGTGATGGTATTTTTCATTAGATTAAATTCAGTTCACCTGGGAAATGTGTTCAAAATGCAAAATGCAGAGTCCCATCTCACATGTGTGGAGGCTTCAAAAACAAAGAAAAATTAACTGAAGATTCAGGAATTTTTCCATGAACATTTTGAAACCCCCTAGTAGTTTGATTCTGCAAAATTGTGCTGCAATCTAGAATCTGCATCTTAACAAATATCCAGACTGATACTGATTCAGGTTGCACAAAGATAACACCTGAGGAAAAATTGAAGTTAACAACAAACATTTATGCCATGGGTAAGGAGAAAGTGAATTCCTAAACCCTAATGGAGTCCTAAGGAGCTCTGGTAACGTAGTGGTTACAAATCGTGCTGCGAACCTCAAGGTCAGCAGTTTGAAACTATCAGCTGTTCTGTGGGAGAAAGATGAGGCTTTCTTCTCCTGTAAAGATTTACAGCCTCGGAGACCTTAGAGAGAGTCGCTATGGGTAGGAATCAACTCGATGGTAATTAATGGCAATGGAGTCCTGGTGTAGCACTGTGGGTTATTGCACCAGACTGCAAAGCCATTTGAACTGCAATGTCAGCGGTTCAAGCTCACCAGCTTCTCTTCGGAAACCTTATACAGGGTCGCTATGGGTTGGAACCAACTCGATGGCACTTCACAACACAACAACAATGCAATCCCAATGAGCCAAACCACAGCTACTGAACTGATGGAATGACCAGCTAGACTTGATTCCTACCATCCCACAGAATGAAGATAAGCTCCAGAAAACAAAAGGAAACGAGAGGCTAAAAATGCCAAGCAAATTGAATTTCAGAATAGCCATTCTTGAATGTACAAATGCAATCAGAACAAGACACAATTGAAAGCCAATTCAGGCTGTGGCCTGTACCCTACTTTCTATCCCTACGCCTTTCATTTGCTTGTGATAATAAAATTAGAGCCTATCACAGTGAAGTAGAACAAAGTAACTGCAATTTTAAGTGAACAGCTTGTTCTCTGTACCCAGTTTTCCAAACTGCTGTTTATGAAAACACAACTGCATTCTTTTTGCCAAATGAGATGCTCACCGGTTTGAATGACTTAGAAAGGGAATGTTAGAATGCAAACATAACTAAGGCAAAGCTTCTGATAGATGAGTTCTAAAACAAATTTCAGTTGAATTACTGCTGATGCAAGAGAAGGAGAAGTGGAATTTCGCTTTCATCTTACAATACAAAGCATCATCATTATCATGTGCTTGAAACCTTTCTCAGAGCCATTCAAGTAGAAATATGAAAGTCTCTTCCTCTTTGAACTTGATCTATTTCATAATTGCCATCCAGGATCTCTAATCAGTTTTCCATAATTTAGAATCATTGCTTTCCATAGTTTTAAATTTATAAACGACCCTGTTATAGAATCCAAATATTCAGATCCCCTCCGAAATATAGTGGCTAAAGTTTTATAAATTTTGAAGACATCATGTTTGGTAAAGTGGAGAATCAGTGAAAAAGAAGATGCCTCCCCGCCCCACCTCCCCCAAACAAGATGGATTGGCCCAGTGACAGCAGGAATGGGCTCAAGTGTAACAATGATTGTGAGGTTGAAGCAAGACGAGGCCGTGCTTCATTTTGTTGTTCATAAGATTGCTGACTTGGAACCAACTCAACAGTGTCTAACAGCGGCAACAACAAAGTTTTTCAACTCCGAAGTAATACCTCTGTACACTTAGCAACATAAATTAGAAAGTTTATTGTCTTAAACTTTTTATATTTTACTTAAATATGGATAGATAGATAGATAGATAGATAGAATCTAAAAAATTCCTAATAAAATAAAACATTTTCTAACCTTCCATGTGGAAGACCTGGGTTTGATTCCCAGCCAGTGTTCTTCATTCACAGTCCCCAAGTATCTGTCAGTGGAGGTGTACCTGTTGCTGAGATTCTCAACAATTATCAGCAGAGCTTCCACATGAAGAAGGACTAGGAAGGAAGATCTTGCAATCTACTTCCAAAAAAAATCAGTGACTGAAAACCCTGTGGACCACAACACTCCTATCTGCAACACTTTATGATGTTGATGATTGGACCAGGCAGTGTTTAGTTTCATTGTGCATGAGGACATCATAATTCAGGATAAGCACTGGACTGCTAATAGAAAGGTTGGAGGTTCAAACCCACCAGCCACTTTTTGGAAACCCTAAACAGGATTGCTATGAATCAGAACAAACTTGACACTATTTAACACCAACTCTACAGTAGGTAGCAGCAGATTACTTAACACACATGAAGCATCTTATCTTCAGCTTATTAACAATTTCAATCTTGAAACTGAAAAGACTAAAGCTATGACTCTAAAAGCAAATATTTTCAAATTTTGTGTATTATTTCATCTAAAATTTCTACTTTATTCTCCATCATGATAAATGGATTAAAGGTAGAAGTTGTCAAAGACTTCATTTTGCTTCGCTCAATCATCAATACTCATGGAAGCAACAGTCAAGAAATCAAAAGACGTATTGCATTGGCAAATCTGCTGCACAAGAATTCTTTAAAGTGATCGAGAGAAATGTTGTTAGCTTGAGGACTAAATGTACCTGTCCCAAGCCATGGTATTTTCAATAGCCTTATAAGATTATGGAAGTTGGACAATGAATAAGGAAGACTGTAGAATAATTGATGCCTTTGAGTTATGGTGTTGGAGATGAAAATTAAAAGCACCATGGATGTTAGAAGAACAAACAAATCTGTACTGGAACAAGTATAGCCAGAATGGTTCTTAGAAGCCAAGATGGTCAGACTTTGTCTCACATACTTCAGACACATTATCAGGAGGGGCCAGTCCCTGGAGAAAGACATCATGCTTGATAAAGTGGAGGGTCAGCAAAAAAGAGGAAGACCGCCCCCCCATGAGATTGTCACAGTGGCGGCAGCAATGAACACAAACAAACATAGAAGCAATTGTGAAAATGGTCCAAGACTGGGCAGTATTTCATTCAGTTGTGTTTAGCGTCTTTATGAGTCAGTACTGACACGATGGCACCTACCAACAACAATGCTCACTAAAAGATATGTACAAGAATGTTAGTAGCAGAACATTTCTAATATAATCCAAAGGTCCATTAACATTTAAAATGATAGACTTTGTTGTTTATAAGTGCCACTGAGTTGGTTCTGACTCATAGCAACTGTATATGTTGTTGTTGTTAATGCCATCAAGCATCAAGTCAGTTCTGACTCATAGCCACCCTGTATAGTGTTGACAAAAAATGGCTGGTGAGTTTGAACTGCTGACCTTGCAGTTCAAACCAACCTTGAGTTTGAGTGCTTATCCACTGGCACCACATCAGCAATCCTGTATGTTGTTGTTAAGTGCCATTGAGTCTAATCCGACCCATAGCAACTCTGTATAGGGTTTCCAAGCAGCAGCTGGTTAGCTTGAACTGCAGATCTTGCAGTTCAAACAGCTTTGCAGTCTGGCTCATTAACCCACAGCGCCACACCAGGACTCTGCAGCCCTGTATAAGGATAGAAAAATAGTCCTATCCATACAACAGCAGCTTTGATGGCACTGTATGATAGGCACCAGACTGTTAACGGCAAGTTTGGCAGTTCAAAACCACTAGCTGCACCTCAGGAGAAAGAACAGGCTTTCTGATCCTGTGAAGATTTACAACCTTGGAACTCCTATGTAGGGTTACTATGAGTTGGAATCCACTCTGTGGAAGTGTTAGTTGGCTTGAGTTGATGATTCATCTAATTGAATATTGTCTGACAATGAGCATGAACAACCTTCACCGACCTGATTCTACATAAGTCAATCTCATGAATATAATATTGAGAAAAGACTCAAAAGAGTGCATGCTATAAGATTTCATTTATACAAAAATGTAAAGCAGGCATAACTAATTTTCTGCTAATGTTTCTGAGTGCTGTCAAGTGGATTCCAACTCATAGCCACCCTGTACAGGATTTCTGAGACTGTAAATCTTTACCAGAGAAGAAAGCCTTGCGTTTCTCCCTCTAACTAATCCATGGTTGTAGTATCCATGATACCAGTAACTACTGAAGTTGGGAGTACTGAATAAAAGCGAGCAAGAGGAGAATTGGGGCGATGGGGGGGCGGGGAATTGTTGATAGTGCTGTTTGTTCTTATAGGAGTGCTATAGATCAAATTGTGTCTTCCCAAAATTTGTATCTGTAATAAGGACCTTTTTGTTTTTGTTTTTGTATTAGTGAAGTAATACCAGTATAGGGAGATCATGTCTGCATTCTAAAGTGATCAGAATATACATATATGAGAACTGTCTACCGGCCAAGGAGCTAAGGAATACCCAGGGCTACTGACAAGGAAGGAATCAACACAGTCAAGACCTGATGTGGACTTTTAGTCTCTACAACTCTGAGAACATAAATCTCTGTTCTTCAAAACCACTCACCTGAGACATTTGTGTTATAGCACCAAGGAGGCAAATTCTTATGGTATGCACTTTTAAACATTTTACAGTCTTCAGTAAGAATTTTAAATGAAGCATCAATATACATGGGTTGGAAAATACCAATATTATCAAAATAGAGCCACAAAGTAATGTAATCTCAATCTAAACCCTAACAATATTCTTTAATTAAATGAAAAGACTAATATATAACTTTATATGGAAAGGAAGGACAACATAAAATAACTAAAGGAACATTAAAGGCATCACATTAATCTCAAAATGTACTATACAGGCACGGTAATCAAAACAGCCTGGTTTTGGTACAATGACAGACACATAAACTAATATAATAGAAATGAGAACACAGAAGTTAATCTATCCATCTACAAGGAGCTGATTTTCAACAAAGTGTCAAAGTGCATTCAATGGGGAAGAAATCGTTTCTTCAACAAATGGTGCTGCTAAAACTGTATATCCATAATGAGAAAAATTAATCAGGTTCCATACCTCACACCATGCACAAAAACGAACTCAAAATAGCTCAAAGACCTAAACATTACATCTAAAAGTATAACGTTACTGGGAGAGAGGATAGGATCAAATTTCGGGAACCTAATCTTTGGCATCAATAGCCTATCTAACAAAACTTAAAAATGCTGGGATGACAGAAGATAAATTAGATAACTGAGGCCTCCTAAAATAAAATATTTGTACTCACCCAAAGACTTTACCAAGTAAAAGGAGAACCTACATGCTGGTAAAAATTATTTGGCAAAAACATCTCTCAAAAGGGTCTAATCCCTAAAGAAAATATAGAAAATTTCATCTCAACAACAAAAAGATAAAAATTCAATGAAAAGTGGACAAAGGCAGGTATTTCACTAAAGAGAACATCCAAGTGGACAAAAAAACCATGACAGGACACTCGTGACCCATAGCTATTAGAGAAAGGTAAATCAAAAGTAGAGTGAGAACTATGCGTTTGGCTAGTTTGGCGCTCTTCCTAAATATGTGATTATACGGAAGCCAAGGATTGCTGACACATGACGAAACAGTGACTCCGCCTCTGCGGCATCACACTGCTTTGGGCTCCTGGATGGCTTTGCCTGTGGATTTTAAATTTTAGGTAGATCAGCCCTGTAGAACTGCTGAGGAATTTGTCAATATTTACTATGAGACAATGGACAAAAGGAGAAGGGTACTAACCAGGCTGTATCTGGACAAGGCCACTTTAATATGGAATGGAAATGTTGTCACTGGAATGGATGTCCTGGCAACTTTTTTTGAAATGTTGCCTTCTAGAGAGTTCCAGGTCAATATGTTAGATTACCAACCAGTTCATGAGCAAGCTACTCCATCCCAGACCACAAGTTCTTGTTGTGACCAGTGGATCTGTGAAGTTTGTTGGAAACATGCAACATGACTCCAAACAGAACTTCCTTCTGACTGCTTAGTCCACTCCCAACAACACCGTGTGGAGGATTGCAAGCGATTGCTTCTGCTTTCAGGATTGGGCTAGTAGTTAAAGGGGCAAAGGTTCATTCTCCTTTAGTCCATTCAGTTCCAGCAACAGAAATGTATGTGAATTCAATCCATTTTGTTGTACACGCAACTATGAAAACCTAGTATGTGCTAAAATGAAGTCTTTAACATGCTTGATTCTTAGCAACATCTTTTCTAACAGCTAATCTCCAGCTGGGATTGTTGCCCTTTTAAGAGCTTTAATGTTAGTTAGTTTTTGTTTTTTAACACACCTTGTAGACATTCCACTACTAACATTTTGATAGTAAATGTTACACATATGATCTCTTTACTAATACTCACTGTGAATTCAGCCCATCGCAAAAAGAAAAAAAGTATTATTTTAAAAATCCTTTTGTAATACCATCAGAGGTTAATCAGCACATCATAACTATGGGAAGAAGTGGGGGGTTTCTAGTTATTAGGTTAATTTTGTCATAAAACATAAATGCATAAATGCTCATTTTCTGTAAACACTAGTAATGTAGTTTTAATTATGACTTTTTCATATCAGTTCAGTGGAAACATTACAAATTTTAGTTTGCATAACTATGACATATTGAAATTGATGTAGAGATGTTCAGTAGACTTTTTACATGGTAAGTAATGTTTTTTTATGTTAGCATGGTGTTTATTTATGATGTGAATTAGTACAGTAGAAGGATTCCTACTGTTCTCAGTTGCTAGCACTAGGTATATTTGTTGGCTTCAAAGCAAAACTTCTTTAAAAAGGTTTTTTTTCTTGACTGCTCCAGGACTATAATTTGAGATTATGAATGGTAGCATCTTAAGTGAGAGGATGGAGAATGTGAAGTGTTAAGATTCAAGGTTGGAGCCAAAACTAAGGAGGGGTGGCCAAATGCTAAATATTTGGTACTTGTTTTCTACCTCTTAAAAATGTGTTGACGTCTTTTTAAGTTTTCAATTACAAGGTAACTCACAGCCTTGTCAAATGTTCATGAGTCTCACATCAGTTCTAAACATGATTTTTTAAAAAGATTTTGCAACATACCTCATATTATCACCAATATAGGTCTCAATTTATTCAAGAATTTATGACGCAAAATGTCTGCAATAAGCCTAACCCTGGCAGCTAGAGTCAGCGATTCCTGTTCTGCCGGAGAATGATGAGGCTTTCTGTTCCCGTAAAGATTTACAGTCTCTGAAACCCTGTGCAGGGTCACTATGATTTGGAACCGACTCCACGGCACGTAACCACTACCACTATTATAAAAAGTCAAGAATAGTTATACACACAGAAAGCAAAGTTATTTGATGGGCATCAGGGACAGGTACATAGGGCTTGTCATACCTAGAGTTGGTATAAGTTGGAAGCGACTCAGTAGCACGTAACAACAACAGGGGTGGGAGGAACAGGGAGCGGGGATCACTTTTTAGATAGGAGACCGTTGTTACTTTAAGTGATGGGAAAGACAAGACCATATACGGGTGAAATTAGTACAAATTAACCAAGGAAAATAATAACACTAAGAATTATAGGAGTAAAAGGGACCATTTGGGTAAATGCTATAAATACAGTTTTTGTTTTGTTTTTTCTTTTTAAAGGTTTTTATTGTGGATTGAGTGAAAATTTACAGTCTTGATAACAGTTATTCACTATTGAATCCTAAGAATCTTATCCCCATCTCTTTTCACCAGACCCATCTAGACAAGATGACAGCTATTCAGTGGGGACTCTTTCTTTCCCCCATACTCTTAAGCTAAACTCCCTCTTGAAATCTTGTAAGCCAGTCACTTCGTGCCTTTATTGCCCCCTCATTTTAGGTAGCCAGTGTCTAAGTTGCCCATCCCTATCTACCCTGTGCACAGAGCAG
>NW_006408583.1:1483251-1490308 GCF_000296735.1 Chrysochloris asiatica
TTGCCTTAGTCATTTGATCTCATTTCTGGACATGTGCAGATATGGTCATCTGCTTCTGTTTTTTGGGCATCTTCAGGGGCTATCTGTGCCCTTAATACTTAGATAGGTATGTATTTTAGTATTTTTTTTATGCTTTCTGAATGCCTCCAGGTAGATGTGATCAGGAAATGGGCTTCCCTTTTCACTCTTCTTCTTAAGAAATCTCAAGATGCCACTGTTGGTCGTTGTGACATAACTTAAGATGTAATTTTTGGCCTATTTTCTTTTTTGTCTGCTTGTCCCGCTCCACAATCCCCGTGCAGGCCTTTATTCTAGTTATAAACAGTTCAGGGCTGGCTGTGGCCATTGGTTTTATTTGGAAACTGTCTCTTTAAATTTCGAGGAGATCTATGCACATGCGTAGTAGAACCCTCTGAGGGTGGGGCTGGGGTGTCCACTAGCTCAGGCACCCCCTATAGTCACCAAAAATGGAGGTACACAGACAGCAAGGGATCAATGAACAGATACCAAAAGAAAAGAATGTCTTTTATCTCCACGGTTCTGTCAGGTGTCTGTGGCTGCTCTGATCCATGCCCCACTTGGTCTCACCCAAGATGGTGACTCCTAGAGCAGCTGAGTGTCTTGAATCAGAAAGCAATGGATTTCTTATTTTTGCTACAAATTCTCCTAGCTGTAAACCTTCCAACCTTCTAAATATTCCTTCATATGTGGTTCAGAGTTCTGGGACCATCCCCTGAGCCTGCTTGGTCCTGTATTCTGTGTTGTTGCTGATGGAGCTCCTTACTACACTTCTACCCAATCCACCATCTTGTTTGTTCTATAAATACAGTTTTGCAACAGTAAAAACAACCAAAAAACATGTGTATGGCTATGCAGGTAAAATTGGATGCATATATGTGTGTATATTAATTCATATGTCAGTTGTTGTTGTTAGATACCATTGAGTCGATGCCGACTCATAGTGACCTTATTATGCACAGCAGAACAAAACACTGCCCAATCGTATATCAGTGAATACACATACATCTGTAGGTGTTTCTGTAGACTGATGTATATACAAGTTTATATGTGCTGCTTATTTATCCATTATGTAGCAAACTACATAGGAACACCATTAGAGAAATCCCTAGACATATGTAAAGAACTCATGTGATTGACTTATTGGATTAAAACTTTCATCTAAAAATACCTACAATACCTGTTTTCGAAGAATTAAAAAATGATGGCACAACTGTGATAAAGTCTTAACTGTTGAAACAGGGTGATGACAATACAAGCACATGAGGATTCATTTTATTTTCTTTCCATTTTTGTATAGGTTTGAAATTTCTCATATTAAAAAATTATATTGTTTTCAAAATATTCTGTCATTAAGAGTGGACCTCAGTATTTTAAATTTATGAACCCTTCAGAGATACAGAATCAAGAAGAATTTAAGACATAAGTTTATAAATGCACAGAACCTTATAAGAATAATCAACATTCCACCAAAATGTCCTTCCCCTATACACGTAACAGTTAATTGTCAGATTAAATTGAGTCAGCTAATGCAAGGACAGTCTTCCCTATAAATTTGTGGGAGATTGGTTCCAGATCCTCCTACCTCTGCCATATATCAAAATATCAAAATCTGCTTAAATCAAAAAATGTGCAAGTCCCTTTATAAAATGGTGAAGTATTTGCATATAACTTCCTCCCCCCACCCCCGTTGTTGTTGTTGTTAAGTGCCCTAGAGTTAGTTCTGATCCGATCCATAGCGACCCTGTATAATGTTTCCAAGGAACAGCTGATGAGCTTGAACTGCCAACCTTGTGGTTTGCAGTCCAATGCTTATCCTACAGAGCTACCACACTCCTAAATCATCTTTAGATTACCTCTAACATCTAATGCTATGTGAAACGTATCTGGTACGACTTCTTATCCTTTTGTTTTTTCTCAACTATTTTTGACACACGCTTGGTTGAATCCGGATTACATTCTAATCCAACTTTTTTTTTTTTTTTTTTTTTACTAAAAAGCCTTTAGAAGTTAAACCAAATGCTAACACTACAACAAAGACAGACATCCTTCCTGTCATTTAAAGAAAATAACTGTCCCCCAGGTGACTCTTATTTTATGTGGATACTAAAAGCTAGTTTTAAAAGGTTTGGATGAGAAAAGGAAGGAAAACAAAAGGAGATAGTGAGTAGTTTTAGAGTGGTCCCCCTATGATTTTCAGCAAAGCAACTTCAAATTTAGATGCAGTCAGAGTTGGGCAAAATATCATTAGACGATTGATTTAAGGAGGTAAAGAAAATCTTAGACTACAATGAATCGTACAATATTTCATTATGTTAACATGAAACCTCAAGAGTTTGATGAATAGAGCCTACTGGGTATGCATGCCAGACACATTGTCTTTCAAATTAGGCCATTTTTATACCCACTATGAAGAGTGTTCTCTCTGAGTGTGTTATTAGTTAAGCTTGCCTGCCTAAAAAGGTAGTCTCATGATGTATCAAGAAATAATTGATTTCCCCTTACTATTTGTTTTACTTTGTGAATATGCTTTTTATATTATATATAATCAGAAAACTTGGTGTCTGAGGTGAGGCTGCAAATTAACAGCTTTATTGATTTTTTTCCCACTTTGCTAAATTATTCTACCTTTTTGCCCAACTTGAAGAAATGTTCTACAGCAGCCAGTTACAACAGAAGTCAGTGCTGATTGTTGTTTTTTATGTTAAAACTCAAAAGGAGTTCGCACCTCATCACAGGGTATACAAATTGAAGTTAATAAACCATTAATCTCTGTGAGCATTATGAATCTGGGTTCCTACTACTACATATTCCTTAAATTAATTTTTTTTTTTTTAATCTTTCTCCATTCAGTACAAGTAAAATAGGCTTGCTAGGAAGTAATTGCTGATCATTTTTGCCAGATATTTTTATTAGAATGGCATGGTAACGTTAAAATGGGTTTGCATTTTCTTCAGGAACATTAATTTTCGGATTAAATAAAATACATGGTCTTATTTTAAATCAGGCTCATTTTATACAATAGACCTAATTTTTAAAATGAGCTACCCTACACTTAATGTCATTAGTAAACACTGTATTAAGTCTCATAGGAATACCAGGCTCATACTTTTAAAACAGTTTCACATCTTGTTATGCCAGCTGAACCCCTATACAGCAATATGACCTAGCAATAGCTACTTATATAACCAAATCACTATAGTAGCCTAGATGACCAGCACTATGCTACCTCTTGTGTAGTCTCTCCAGGATGATAGATAGATAGATAGATAGATAGATAGATAGATAGATAGATAGATAGATGACAGAGAGATAGATAGATAGAGAGAGAGATAGATAAAGATATATTTTTAAAATGTTGATTACTTATATATTTTGAATCACTATTTGGTATTTCTCTGGCAGAGTGAGAAATTTTTGTCTGCATTCGATTATAAAATTCTTTGGAAAGTTTATATTTGCAAAGTAAGATTTTCCCAGAGATTATTTCTAGCTCTGTTGTTTTTGTTAAGTGCTGTCGAGTCAGTTCCGACTCATAGTGACCCTGTAAAGAGAGCAGCTGGTGAGCTTGAACCATTGACTTTGAGGTTCAAACCAACCTTGCAGTCCAGCACCTTAACCCACAGCACCACTGTTGTTGTTGTTAAGTGCTTTAGAGTCGGTTCCGACCCATAGTGACCCTGTATAGGGTTTTCAAGGAGCAGCTGGTGAGCTTGAACCACCTACCTTGCAGTTCAAATGACTTTGCAGTCTGGCGCCTTAGCCCACAGCACCACACCAGGACTCCCTAGGTGTCATCAAATCAGTTGGAACTCACCATGACCTTGTGGATAACAAAGTGAAACCCCACCAGTCCTGCACCAGGCTCCTAACTGTTGTTATGCCTGAGCTCAATTATTGCAACCGATATGTCAATCTATCTTTTTAAGCGTCTTTCGCTTTTTCGATGACCCTCAAACGTGATGTACTTTTCCAAGGTCTGGTACCTCGTGCTAACATTTCCAAAATACGTGAGACAACCTCTCATCAACCTCACTTCCAAGGAGCATTCTGGCTGTACTTACAAAGCAGATTTGATCATTCTTTGACAGTGTGCATCAGAATGTTCTGGTGTGGCGCTGTGGGTTAGTTAATGCGCCAGACTGCAAAGCCATTTCAACTTCAAGGTTGGCATTTCAAGCTCACCAGTTGCTTCTCAGAAACCCTATACAGGCAGGGTCGCTATGGGTCCGAATCGGCTCAACGCACTTAACAACAATAACAATCAGGATGTAAATACATCGATTCTTCTTCTTAGGTCTTCCTTACTCACTGTCCATCTTTTGCATGCATAGGAGGTGATTGAAAATATAGGGTCAGGCACACATAAGGCCACAAAGTGACATCTTTACCCTCTAACATTTTAAAGAGAACTTTTGTAGCAGATTTTCCCAATGCAATAGCTCATTTCCTTTCTTAATTGCTGCTTCCATGGGCATTGACTGTAGACCCAAGTAAAATGAAATCTTTGACAATTTTAACTTTCTCTATTGATCTAGTTTATTAGTCCATTTGTGAGCATTTTTGTTTTCTTTATGATAAGGTGTAGTTCATACTGAATATTGTAGTCTTTGATGGTGGTGGTGGTGGTTATGTGCCGTGGAGTCGATTCCGACTCATAGCGACCCTGCACAGGGTTTCTGAGGCTGTAAATCTTTATGGGAGCAGAAAGCCTCATCTTGCTCCTATGGAACAGCTGGTAGTTTCTAACTGCTGACCTTGAGGTTAGCAGCCCGATTCATAACCATGACGCTACCAGAGCTCCTTGTAGTCTTTGATAGGCATCAGTAAGTGATTCAAATCCTCTTCACTTTCAGCGAAATTGTTTCATCTGTATACTGCAGGTTGTTAATGAGTCTTCCTCTGATTCTAATGCTACATACTTCTTCATATATTCCAACTTCTTGTATTATTTGCTCAGCATACAATCCAAGAAAAAACCATAATGCAGACCTGTCCTGATGTTAAACCACATTCTGTTCCAATGATTCTCTTGCTCTGTGCTCAGGTTCTACATAAGCACAATTAAATATCCTGAGATTCCCCTTCTTCACAAAGCTTCCATAATTTGTTATGATCCACATAGCTGAATATGCCTTTGCATAGTCAATAAAACACATAAACATCTTTCTGGTAGTCTCTGGTTTCAGTCAAGATCCATCTTGCATAAGAAATGATACCTTTCATTCAAAGACCTCTTCTGACTATAGCTTGAATTTCTAGCAGATGCCTATTGACATACTGTTATAAACTGGTTTTGAAACATTTTTAGCAAAATTTTACTTGCATGTGATATTTATGACATTGTTTGATAACTTTTGCATTCCATTGGATCACTTTTCTTTGAAAAGGGCATAAAAACAAATATTTTTCAGTCAGTTGACCAGGTAGCTGTCTAATAAATTTCTTGGCAGAGATGAGACAGAGCTTCCAGCATTAGATCCATTTGCTGAAACATCTCATTTGGTATTCTATCAATTCCTGAAGATTTGTTTGTCTCCAATGCCTTCAGTGCAACTTGAATTTCATCCATGAGTACCAGTTTTTCTTGTTCATATGCTACATCATGATCAAATGATAGTCCTTATGACATAGTAACTGTGTTTTCCTTACATCTTCTTTCTTTTAAAAAAAAGAAAAAAGTTTTTATTGTGAATTATGTGGGTTTACATGGGAGAACATCAGTTTTACATTCATCCTATCATATTTTGTTTCATTGCAATGATTACAATCCCCTCAATGCATCATTAAACAAAGGGTACACCCCACAGGCCTGCCCCGGGGAGGCAGCACACAGCCCCTCTCCCTCCCTAAATCCAGTGTCCCCAGATGCTCCATCTGTCCAGTCATTGTCTCTGCCTCCATTTCTGGTCTCACTGCTTCTCTGGGTAGGGACCTGCACTCTGCTCTTCTCACTTGGTGGTCCCAGGGATCTCAGCTCCTAGACTGCAAAATCAACCACTCCCCTCCTTTTGTTAAAAAACATCTACCTTTATATTTCAGAACCCTCACAGTCAGTCCTGATAGCAATTATTCACTATTGTACTACAAGAGTCTTACCCCATCTCTTTTCATTCATGATTGTGAACATTTCTTCAGATGACTGTTGGCTGCCCGGATCTCCTCCTTGGTGAAGTGTCTGTTCATATCCTGTGCCCATTTTTTTAATTGGGTTATTTGTCTCTTTCTTGTAGAAGTATTGTAGTTTCCTATATATTTTAGAACTGAGTCGCATATCTGATGTGTCATTGCAAAAGATTTTTTCCCATTCTGTGGGTTCTCTTTTTACTCTTTTGATGAAGTCTTTTGATCACATAAGATTTTAATATTTAGTATGTTCCAATCATATATTTTGTCTACTTTTGTTTGTGTAATTTTCAAAATGTTTGGTAGTCTGTGTATTCCCTGAATTAGTGCCCTCATATTTGTCTCTATTTTTTCATTGATGACCTTCATAATTTGGAGATTCACATTTAGGTCTTTAATCCACGCTGAGCTGTTTTTTTTATAGAGCGTGAGGTAAAGGTCTTTTTTCAATCTTTTGCATATGGCTTTCCATCTGTTAAAGTGACTATCTCCTCCCCGTGCACTATACCTAGGCACTTTGTCAAAAATCAGTTGGCTGTATGTGGATGGGTTATTTTCTGGATTCTCGGTCCATTGATCAATGTATCTTTCATTGTACCAGTACAATGTTTTGACCAATGTAGCCATGTAGTAAATTTTAAAACTGGGGAGTGAGAGGTTTCCAACCTTGTTCTTTTGCTTAAGCAGTGCTTTGTTTGTCCTGGGCCTCGTTCCTTTCCATATAAAGTTTGTAATTGTTTTTTTCCATCTCTTTGATGAATGTCGTTTGAAACTGGATTGGGATTGCAATATATGTGTAAATTGCTTTGGGCAGTATTGATATTTTCACAATGTACAGGAGCATGATATATTCTTCCACTTTTGTAAGTCTCTTTTGGTTTCTTGTAGTAGTGTTTTGTAGTTTTCTTTGTAT
>NW_006408583.1:1491313-1497990 GCF_000296735.1 Chrysochloris asiatica
TCTCTTCTAAGTTTTCAAATTTGTTGGAGTACAACTCTTCATAGTATTCTGTTATTATCCTTTTGATTTCCTTTGGTTCCATTGTGACATCACCCATGTGGTTTCTAAGGCGTGTTATTTGTGTTTTCTCAGTCTGTTTTTTGTTAGGTTTGCCAATGGTTTGTCAATTTTATTAATCCTTTCAAAACACCAGCTTCTTGTCCTGTTGATACCTTTTATAGTTTTTCTGTTTTTCATCTCATTTATTTTTGCTCTGATCTTTATTATTTCTTTTCTTTTAGTGACTGTAAGTTCTCTCTGTTGATCTGTTTGTAATTGCTGAAGATGCTGTGTCAATGTGTTCATTTTGGTTCTTCTTTTTGGATGTATGCATTTAGCTCAATGAATTGTTCTCTCAGCACCACTCTCGCCATGTCCCAAAGATTTTGGTATGTTGTGTTTTCATTCTAATTTGTTTCTAGGAACTTTGTGAATTCACATTTGATTTCTTCTACTACCCAGTCACTTTTCAACAAGGTGTTGTTCAGTTTCCATGTATTCAACTTTATTTCCTTGGTCTTCTTATTATTGATTTCTAGTTTTATAGCATTGAGGCCTGAAAAGATGCTTTGTAGTATTTTGATATTTTTAAATTTATGAAGGCTTTCTTTGTGACATAACATATGGTCAATTCTGGAGAATGTTCCATGTGCACAACAAAAGAATGTATATTGTGCTGTTGTGGGGTTGAATGCTCTGTACACATCTATGAGGTTGAATTGGTAGATTATGTTGTTAATTCCTCTGTAGTTTTGTCGAGTTTCTTTCTAGTTGTTCTATCACTTTTCAAAAGTGGTGTATTAAAACCTCCCACTATAATTGTAGATTTATCTAGTTCTTTCTTCAGTTCTAGTAGGGTTTGCATCATATATCTTGGTGCTCTTTTATTGGGATCGTAGATATTTATTATGGTTATGTCATCTTGCTCAATTGTCCCTTTGATCATGATATAGTGTCCTTCTTTATCTTTTATGCTGGTTTTTGTCTTAAAGTTCACTTTATCAGAGATTAGTATTGCCACTCCTGCTTGTTTATTATTGCAGGGAAAGAAACTTTACAGCAAGGATCATTCCCATCCCACTGGACACACAGTTCATAGGGATGGGCAACTTAGACATTGATTATCTAAAATGGGGAGGCAGTAAAGGCACTAAATGACTGGCTTACAAGTTTTCAAGGGGGAGTTTAAGTTCAGAGTGTGCAGAGGAAAGTAGAATCCCCACTGAATGGTTTTCATCCTGTCTAGACAAGTCTGGTATAAGGAGATAGAAACAACTCTTATGATTGTTGCCATGACTAATTGTGATTATCACAACTGTAAAGGTATAAGTTTTGTAGCAAAAAGGGGTGAGTGGTCGATCTTACAGTCCCAGAGTGGAGGACCCTGGGACCATCAAGGGAGAAGAGGGGGAGCAGAGTGTGAGACCCTACCAAGAGATGCAGCGATGCCAGAGATGGAGGCAGAGATGATGACATGGAGAGATGGAGCAGCTGGTAATTCTAGACTCATGGAGGGAAAGGGGATGTGTGCTGGCGGTTTGCAAGGTATGCCCTTTGACTATTTGAATGATTGTATATTCCTGAGTGTTTTGGTACACATAAAAAAAAAAACAACAAACAAACAAAAAAAAACCCACAGAGGAAATAGAAGCAAATACTGTTGAATTGTTGAATGATGAAGCATGCAGGGGATTGTAATCATTGCAATGAAACGAATACGATAGGATTAGTGTAAAACTAATGTTCCCCCATGTAAACTATCGCTCAATTCACAATAAAAACTTAAAAAAAAAAAAATTCTATCATGGATCTACAGATTTGTATCTTACACCAAGATTATATCTTCCAGTTACTGCTCCTTCTTTGTTTCCAACTTTCAGACTCCAATTACCAGTAATCATCAATACACCTAAATTGCATGTTTGATCAATTTCAGATTGCATAAGTTGGTAAAATTTTTCTGTTTCTTCATCTTTGGCATTTGTTCGTGGCTTATGCATGAACATGAATAATAGTCAGACTGTCGATCTTTCTTATAGGTGTATGGATATTATCCTATCACTGACAGTATTGTACTTCAGGATAGATCTTCAAATGATTTTGTTTTGTCTTATTTTTACCATAAATGTGACTCAAATCCTCTTATACTTATACTATCCCTGGCATAGTATACCATATGATTGTCTGATTCAAATGACCAATGCCAGTCCATTATAGCTGACTGATATTTAGGATGACAATCTTCCAACTTTTCCATTTCATTTTTGCCAACTTCCAAATTTCTAGATTCATGCATCATAAGTTTGATGTTCTGATTTTTAAATATTTGCAGCTGTCATTTCTCATTTTGATTTGTGCTCCATCAGCCCATGAAGGTCCAAAAAGGTTTACTTCATCCATGTTATTAATGGCAACTCTACTTTGAGGATGTAGCTCTTCCTCAGTTTTATTTTGAGTGCCTTCTCATGAAGTTTTCCACTACTTATAACCAGGTTCTTCTTTCTAGTCTGTCTTAGTCTGGAAGCTCCACTGAAACCGTTGTACCATGGGTGACCTTGGTATGTGAATTATTAGTGACATAGCTTCCAGTTCACAGCAACCCACAAGCAATCACAGTAAGATGAACTGAGAAATGAGTGGGACATGGTCAATGATTATTGAGCACTTATAAGGCAATATACTAAATCCTTAAGTTGCTTAATTATCATTAAATACTTATAAAAGCCCTATGGTAGATTCTATTGGCTCATTTAACAAGTAAAGAAACTAAGACTTAAAGAGTATAAACAATGGAATAATAATTATACTCTTTGATAATGGCAAACCCAGGACCCATAGTAAGTCTATTTGACTCTAATCAGAAAATTGTCCTAGCCAATTTCCCAAGTTTTAAAAATAGTTACTTCTATGTTCTTTTTCTTATTTTATGTCTACTATACTCTCCAAAGGAATCCTGGTGTGGTGCTGTGGACTAATGCTCTGGGCTGCAAACTCAGTTTGAAATGCAAGTTCAGTGGTTCAAGCTCACCAGTCACTCCTTGGGAACCCTATGTAGGGTTGTAATGGGTCAAAACTGACTGAAAGGCACTTAACAACAACATACTCTCCAAACCTAACATCCCAGGATTCGGTGGTTAACTGAAAGCTTCTGGAACTCACTCTAACATAGTTGAAACACCCATACAAATTATTTGCAAATAAGTAACTTGGCTTTTTGTTTGTTTGTTTGTTTTCTTTTGTTTTAAATCAGCAAATTATAAAGCCTTCATAGAAGACTAAAAATGTAGGTAATCACAATTGGTAGATTTTTTTAAATCTGTGTCATACTCAATTTCTTGTTCTTGTTATTAAGTACCACTGAGTCGGTTCTGACTCATAGCAACCCTACATAGGGTTCCCAAGGAGCAACTGTTAAGCTTGAACCACCGACTTTGCGGTTCAAACTGACTTTGCAGTCTAGTGCGTTAACTCACAGTGCCACACCAGGACTCCATTCAATTTCTTAGTGTCTATTAATCATCATGGAGTCCTGGTGTAGCACTGTGGGTTAATGCGCTGGACTGCAAAGAACCTCAAGGTCAGTGGTTCAAGCTCACCAGCCACTCCTTGGAAACCCTATACAGGGCCACTATGAATCAGAACTGACTCAACAGCACTTAATAACAATAGTTATCATAAAGATGGAAGTTTAGATTTTTAAATAATATAAAAACAGCAGGTTTACAAATATGGAAAGGACTTTTCAATATTTTAATTACAGACACTTATGAGAGTAAGACTCTTTAAGAATTCTCTGGTGGCCTTCTGCCATTCCACCCCCAACTCCAATACACTCTCAATAACATGCACACACTAACACATACACCTGACAGATGCTTCAGTACCCTTCAATGGCATTTCCCTAAATGGAGATTTCATCTCTACTTAATTTGCCTGACGAATGATGGGAAACTATCTTATAAAGGAACTTATTCTATCTTTCATGCTGTTCCAAATGCTAAATCCCTCCAAAAGTAATGGTTGTCTCCTAACCTTTATAAGCTGCTGCTCCTGCTGCATACCTTCCAGTTGGTTCTGACTCACAGCAACCCTAAGTAAGGGTTTCTGAGGCTGTAAATCTTTACAGGAGCAGACCACCTCATCATTCTTCCACAGAGTGGAAGACAGATTTGAGCTGGTGACCTTGCTGGTAGCAGCCCAACATGTAACCCACTATTCTACCAGGAATCCTTAACCTCTCTAAATTGGTGGTGGTGGTGGTGGTTATGTAACCTGGAGTAGGCTCCAACTCATAGCGACCCTATATAGGGTTACTGAGGTTGTAAATCTTTACGAGACCAGGAAACCTCATTTTTCTCCCGCGGAGCAGCTGGTCGTTTCGAACTGCTGACTGTAAGATTATCAGCCCGATTCATAACCACTGAATAACGGTGGCAACATAGAATGTCCCCAGTCCTATTTGATCTTGTCAATTTATGTATCTTTAACTCCTTGACTGCGATCTTAATGGAGTTTCAAGAAGAAGCACAGATGAAAAACTATTTTCAATGGCTGTATTTAAGTAGAAGCTTCTCAAAAACTTTTTGCCTATATTTGGTATTGTTGTTAAGTGCCGTCGAGTCGGTTCCGACCCATAGCGACCCTGTACAGGGTTTCCGAGGGTGTAAATCTTTACGGGAGTAGAAAGCCTCATCTTTCTCCCGCGGAGTGGCTGGTAGTTTCGAACTGCTGACCTTAAGGTTCGCAGCCCGATTCGTAACCACTACGCTACCAAAACTCCTTTTTGCCTATATAGTCGCTTTTAAAATGTCTTTTCTTTATCCACTCTGAAGAGTTTTAACTAGAATATGTGCACTGCGTAAGTTTTGTACATTAAATATTACACAACCAATTTCCATATGAAATATTCAAATTTACATAAAATGTATTTGCATACCAAAATAGATTTGCACACACAATTATACCATTTTAGTTTCTAATTAGATAATTAGAGTGGAGATTTGTTATTTTGCTTTAAGAGAATAAGGAGACAGAAAAATAACCCTTCACTCATAATTTTTGAATTAATAAATTAAATTGTACTTAATGGATATTTAATATGAATTAATTTAGTTATAATTCCATATTATAGCTCAAAAAAAATAAAAGAAAGAAGAAATAGTCACTTTAACTGCATATCGTTAGTGTTGTTAAATGCCATTGAATTGGTTACCACTCATAGCAACCCTGTTTAAAGGTTCTGAGGAGCACCTCGTGGATTTGAACTGCTGACCTTGTGGTTCACAGCCCAATGCCACACTATGTGTCTCATTACCTGCATAGTAGACCTCAAAATCAATCAATATTTATTTCAGTAACATCTGAAAGACTCTGGGTAACATAAATGGTTAAGCACTGGGCTGTTGATGCTGTCAGATGTCTTGAGTCAATTGTCAACTCGTAGTGATCTATGTAACAAAGTAGAACTGCCCAATACAGTTTTCTAGGCCGTAAGTTTTATTAAATCATATCACCTTGTCTTTCTCTTTTGGAGTTACTTAACTAAAAACACCCAAAGATATTATTCCTTTTGACACCTTTTGACTCATAAGAACACTTTAGGATAGAGTTGGGACGCAACCATAGGGTTTCTGTGCCTGGAAACCTTTACAGGATCAGATAGTCTCATCTTTTCTCCAAAGAAGTTTGAGAGTGGGTAGTTTGAAACCATCTACCTCTATATATGCAGCCAAGTGATGAACCATCCAACCAGGAACTCCTTAATGTAATTCAAACCTATTCAGAAGCTGCTTGGAAATAAGTAAGGGCTGGTGCAATAAAGTAAACCCTATATAAAGCCTTCCCTATAGAAGTAAACCCTATATAAAGCCTTCCCTATAGAAGCAAACCCTGTATAAAGCCTTCCCTATAGAAGCAAACCCTAAGAAGCAGCTTTACTTTGAACACACGAGGTCCCCATGAGTCAGAATTAACTCTGAGGAAAGGAAAGTAGCAACTCTCCTTTATGAAAAGTAGATTGCTGTTTTTTCTTGTCAGAATTTTGTATTGAAATAAACAATTATGCTGTTATTTACTTGAGTATTTTGCAAATGTAATGAAAGTTAGTGACTGTTGCTTGTTTTTTGAAATATGTTTAAACAATTAAGTTATAGATAAAAATAAGTATTATTTCTTTCAGGGCCCATTTAATATTCAAGAGCAGTCTGATTTTCTTATGTTTATCCCTTTGAGATATTAAGCAACTTCCTTTCTCACTAAAGATAGCCATGAAAAGGAATAACACAGGTGATAAGATTTCAAGAACAGGAAAAAACAAAGGAAACCACAGAAAAAATAGTTGGAAAGTTGTTGGAAGTAAACTTCCATAACATTATGAGAGACTACAAAATAATTATTCAAAACATTGAATGACCCAGGAGACATGAAAGCAAGTAGTTGGGTCTGCTCATGGCAAACCCCTTTCCAAGACTAAAACTCAGTGGGAATACACTAGCAGACATGCGCTCTAATTAGTGACCACATTCATCACCGATAAGGGGAAGTGAGGAAAAAACAGCAATGAAGCTGCAAGCTAAGCCCTACAATGTTCAATAGACTCCTGTGAACCCAAGTGGATACCTGGTTGGCCAGCAGTGTGG
>NW_006408583.1:1498930-1523339 GCF_000296735.1 Chrysochloris asiatica
ATAGACTCCAAAAGAAAATCACCACAAAATATCATAATCAAACTCCAAAATCAAAGACAAGGAAAAATTCCTGAGAACTACTCAGGAAAAGTGAAAAGTTACCAATAAAGGAGAATCAATAAGACTAACTGCTGGTTTTTGACCAGAAACTAAGCAGTCAAGAAAAAAATAGGAACACATATACAAAACTATAAAATAAAAAAACTTAACCAAAAATCATATGTCAAGCAAAACGATCCCTCTAATGCAAAAGCAAATTTAGAAACAGAAAATAAAGGATTTTTAATAACGGTATTGAAGGAAGAATTCCAAAGTACACTGAGGGCATTGGCAAAGAACAAAGCTCCAGGAGCTGATGGAATACAAACTGAAATTTTTCAATAAATTGATGCAGGCACTCACTGATCTATTTCAAGATATTTGGAAGATAGCTAACTGGCAAACTGATTGGAAGAAATTCAAATTTGTACCCATTCCAAAGACATGTGACCCAACAGAATACAGAAAACACTGGACAATATCATTAATATCACAATATAATTAATATTTTGCTAAAGGTAATTTTAAAATTACTACAACAGTATATTGACAAGGAATTGCCAGAGGTCCAAGCTGGAATCATATGAAGACAGGGAATAAGGAATATCATAGCTGACATCATATAGATCTTGGCTGAAAGCAGAGAATACCAGAAAGATGTTTATATGTGCTTTATTGACTATGCAAAGACTTTCAATTGCATGGATTATGACAAGATATGGGATGCACTGCCAAAAGTGAGTATTTCAAAACATTTAAGTGTGCTCATGAGGAACCTGCATGTAGACAGAATAAGGGGACACTGAATGGTTTAAAATCAGGAAAGGTGTGTGCCAGAGTTGTACTCATTCACCATACTTATTCAATCTGTATACTGAGCAAATAATCTGAGAAACTGGAATATATAAAGAGGAACATGGTATCAGGATTGAAAGAAGATTCATTCACAAAGTGTGATATACAGATTGTTCAACCTTGCTTGCTGAAAGCAAAAGGGATTTAAACTACTTACTGATGAAGATCAAAGACCAAAGTCTTCAATATGAGTTGCACCTAATATAGTGAAAGCAAAAATCTTCACAAGTGGATCAATAAATGGTATCATGATAAATGATGAAAAGATTGAAGTTGTCAAAGATTTCATTTCTCATAGATGCACTATAAACACTCATAGACACAGCAATTAAGAAATCAAACGTTTTTCTTAATTTGCACTAAGCAAATCTATTGCTCAGGACCTCTTTAAAGTGTTTAAGAGCAAAGATGTCACTTTGAGATGTGCTTGGTACTCAAGGCATGGTATTATCAGAAGCCTCATCTGCATGTTAAACTTGGACCATGAATAAGGAAGTCCATGGAAGAATGGATGCATTTGAGTTATCGTGTTGGCACACATCTTTTCTGATTTTACATGCTTCAGTGTTCCCGTGTTCTGGTCTAACAGCTACCTGTTAGTCTATGTACAGTTTCTATCTTTGGAATGGACACAACTATGGGCTCTTCCTATCAGTTGGCCAGGTAGCTGTCTTCCTAATTTCTTGTATAGATAAGTGAGTGCCTCTAGTGCTCCATTAGTTTGTTGAGAGATTTCAATTTGTATTTCCTCAGTTCCTGGAACCTTGCTTTTTGCCAACGCCTTCAGTGCAGCTTAGACTTCTTCCATCAATATCTTTGGTTCTTAATCAAATAATACCTCTTGAAGTGATTTTCAATTGACCCTTTATTTTTAGTACAGTGACTGTTTGTATTCCTTCCATCTTCTCTTGATACTTTCAGCATTATTCAATATCTTGACTATAGAATTCTTCAATATTGCAAGTCAAGGGCTGAATTTATTCTGCAGTTTTTCATCTTGAGAAATACTGAGATTGTTCTTATTTTTTGGTTTTCTAAATCCAAATCTTTGTACATTTGACTATAATATTTGACATTGTTTTCTCGAGCTACCCTTTGACATTTTCTGTTCAGCTGTTTGATTTCCTCATGTCTTCCATTCACTTTAACATTTCTACACTAGAGAGAAAATTTCAGAGCCTCTTCTGACATCCATTTTGGTTTTCCCTTTATTACATATATTTTTAACAACCTTTTACTTTCTTCCTATTCAATGTTCTTGATATCATTCCACAACTCTTCTGGACTTCAGTCATTAGTGCCTAATGCATCAAATCTATTCTTTAGATGGTCTCTACATTGAGGTAGGATGTGTTCAGTCTCCATGACTCTGAGATAAGAAGAACCAGATGGTGCCCAACTACCTCTACCAACAGCTCTGAAAAGGATCACATTAGAGTAACCCACATAGAATGGGAGAAAATGTAGAACAAATCTCACAATTATTTCATAAAAAGAAAGAAAGAAAACTAGTTTACTGGTACAAAAGAGACTGGAGTAACCTGAGACTATGGCCCTCAACTACCCTTCAGGTCTGAAAAGGAACTCACTCTCATGGCCTAATTTTTAGACAAGGAGTTGATAAGTTTATAGATGAAGATAACAACACTAGCAAGGTATATTCTCCATAGAATGATCAATAATTCAAATTCAAAAGGGCAGTATTTTTCTAATGACAAAGTTAAGAAGGAATGAGAGAGTGGGTAGAATGCAAATAAGAACCATAGATAGGAAGCTGGATAACTGTAGATGCATGGAGGGGACTGTAAACATGGAGATAAAACAAATAATATAATTTGTTGAATGTAAAGCTGATGATCTTGTCTGTAAACATTTGGTCAATTCACAATAAAGCAAAATATATATATATCCATCATTCCATTTCCAGAAATTATTTCTATCAGGCACAAGACTGAAAACAGGGAACCAGAGATACCAATTTATAATGGTGACAACTGCAAAGCAAAAAGAAGGAAAAGCATAGTCACAGAATGTGCCAGCTAAGAGACGGAAAGCAACATAATGGATATGAAAATAAGATACTTCCAATGCTGTCTACAATAAACACATATTACACATAAATTTAAAAACAGACCAAAATGGATGTTAGAAAAGACTCTGAAACTTGCTCTCCAGCAGACATACTAAGGCAAATGGAAGAAATGGGGAGGTAAAAAAGCTGAATAGGTATTTTTAAAGGGAAGCTTGAGTAGACAAAGTCAAGTATTATAATGAAATGTGAAAAGACCTGAAGTTAGAAAACCAAAAGGAAAAAACAAACACTCAGCATTTCTCAAGCTTAAAGACTTGAAGAAATAATTCAAGCCTCAACTTTCAATATTGAAGGATTGTATGGGCAAAATATTGAATGATGTAGGAGACTTCAAAAGAAGATGGAAGAAATACACCGAGTAACTGTAACAAGAAGATATAATTGATGTTCAACCATTTTAAGAGGTAGCATATGATCAAGGGTCAATGGTAGTGAAATTAGAAGTCCAATATACAAGGCATTGGCAAAGAACAAGGTTCCTAGAATTGATGGAATACAAATTGAAACCTTTCAACAAACTGATGCAGCACTGGTAGCACTTACTCATCTATGCCAGGAAATTTGGAAGACAACTACCTGGCCAAATTATTGGAAGAGATCTATATTTGTGCCCATTCCCAAGAGAAGTGACCCAACAGAATGCAATTATCATTGAATAGCATCATCAATATTACATGCAAGTTAAACTTTCCTGAAGATAATTCAAAATTGGCTGCAACAGTACATTGACATGAACTGCCAGAGGTTCAAGCCCAATTCAGATAAGTATATGAAATGATAGATATCGTTGTTGACATCATATGGATCTTGGTTGAAAGCAAAGAATACAAGAAAGATGTTTTCCTGTACTTTTTTCACTATATACCACCATTTGACTGTAAATCATGACAAGTTATAGATAACATTGTGAAGAACAGGTATTCCAGAACCCTTAATTGTGCTCATGAGGAAGCTGTACATGGACCAACAGGCAGTTGTTCAGACAGAACAAAAGGATATTGAATGGTTAAAAATCAGGAAATCAAATGATGTGCTGAGTAAATAATCCGAGAAGATAGATTAGATGATGAAAAATGTGGCATCAGGAGAGATAGAAGACTAATGAGCAACCTGAATTATGCAGATGATACAACCTCATCCTCATCGCTGAAAACAAAAACAACATAATATACTTACTGATAGAGATCAAAGATCATAACCTTCAGTATGGAAAGGAAACAATAGTGCTCACAATTGGGCCAACAAATAACATCACAATAAATGGAGAAAAGTTTGAAGTTGTCAAAAGCTTCATTTTGCTGTGATCCACTCTCCACACTCATGGAAGTAGCAGTCAAGAAGTCAAAGGATATATTGCATTAGTCAAATCTGCTGCACAAGACCTCTTTTAAGTGTTCAAGAGCAAAGATGCCAGTTTAAGGACTAAGGTGCTCCTGACAGAAGCCATGATCTTTTCAATAGCCTCATATGCATGTGAAAGTTGGACAACTAATAAGAAGACTGTATAAGAGTTTATGCATTTGAGTTATTATGGTGTTGGAGAAGATTATTAAAAGTACCATGGACTGCCAGAAGAAAAAACAAATCTGTCTTGGAAGAAGTACAGCCAGAATGCTCCTTAGAAGTCAGGATGAAGAGACTTCATCTCTCACACTTCTGACCTATTATCATGATTTACCAGACCCTGGATAAGGACAACATGTTTGGTAAAATGGAGGGTCAGCAAACAAGAGGATGACCCCCAAGGAGATGGACTGGCACAGTAGCAGCTGCAATGGGCTCAAGTGTGACCACAAGTGTGATGATGGTACAGGACTGGACATTGTTTCACTCTGTTGTTCATACGGTTTCTATGAATTGGAACCAACTCAAAGGCACCTAACAACAACAGCAATACCAGCTCTACAAGAAAAAAAAACAAATAACCCCATTTTTTAAAATACAGGACATGAACAGACGCTTCACCAAAGAAGACATTCAGGCAGCCAACAAACATGAAGAATTGCTCATGATCATTAGCCAGTGCTGTTAAGTGCTGTCCAGTCAATTCCAATTCATAACAATCCTGCAAAGGGTTTGAACAGCCAATCTTGTGGTTCAAATCAACCTTGTGGTTCAGTGCTTATCCTACAATGCCACAGCAGGACTCATTATTCATTGTTGTTGTTAAGTGCCATAGAGGTGGAGAGATGCAAATCAAAACAACAATGAGATACTATTGGATTCCAGCATTAATAGCTAAGTTAACAAAACAAACAAAAACACACAGAAAACACCAAATGCTGGCAAGAGTGTGGAGAGACTGGGATCGTCCTACATTGTTGGTAGGACTTTGGAACAGTGTAACCACTGTGGGAAACAGTCTGATGCTTCCTCAAAAAGTTGGAAATAACAATACCAGCAGTTCCCGTACTTGATATGTATCCCAAAAATATAAGACTCATGACATATGTCGATATATAGCCCCATATTCATTGCAGCGGTATTCATAACAGTAAAAAGATGTAAGCAGCCTAAATGCCCAACAATAAAAGAATGGATAAGCAAACTGTTGTTCAAGCACACAATACTACACAATGCTGAAGAAGAGGAATACGTTTGTGAAACACCTCACAGCACAGATGAACAAGCTTTGGATGTACCTGGAAGACATTATGCTGAGTGAAATTAGTCAATTCCATAAGGACAGATATTGTATTAGGCCACTATTGTAAAAACTTTTAAAAATTTTTCATGCTAAAATAAACATTCTTTGATGGTTACTAGGGGTGGGAGGGAGGGAAAGTGTCTTCCCTTGGTTGTTGTTATGTGTCTTCAAGTCAGCTCCAACTCATGGTGACCTGGTACAGGGTTTCCAAGGCTTGTTTTCAATTTTTACAGGAGCAGCAAGCCTCATCTTTCTCCAACAGTGCAGCTGGCATGCTTGAACCATAGACCTTGTGGTTCACAGACAGTGCTTATCATATGGAGCCACCAGACACATGTTAATTTGGATGATGGGGAAGACAATACACAACAATAGGATGGTTGGCAGACGAATGAGGAAGACAGGTGAATACACATGGAGCAATGTAAGGGTTAAAAGTGATAGAGGTAAATACTGGTATATATACAATCCTGCAATAACAGTCTTCTACAGGTAGACAACAAGGAGCTCTGGTAGCTTAGTCGTTATGAGTCGGGCTGCTAACCTCAAGGTCAGCAGTTCAAAACTACCAGCTGTTCCACAGGAGAAAAACGAGGCCTTCTGTTCTGGTAAAGATTTACAGCCTCAGAAACCCTGTACAGGGTCACTATGAGACAGAACTGACTCCATGGCACACCACCACCACCACCACGGAACTAAAGGGAATTCTTTGAACAGAGATCTAACAACAACCTGAGATCAACATACTTGGCAATTTCACCCAAAACTCAGTCTAATTATGGTGGTCATGTGCCCAAATTGGTTCCTACTCATAGAGGCCTGGTACAGGGTTTCTGAGTCTGTAAATCTTTACAGGAGCAGAAAGCCTAACCTTTCTCCTACGGAACAGCTGATAGTTTTGAACTGCTGACCCTGAGGTTAACAATCCGATTCATAACCACTCCGCTGCCAGAGCAGCCTAATTATAGAAGTATTCAAAGTAAAACAAACCTACAAGACTGCAATGTTATTGTTGTTAAGTGTCATCAAGTTTATTCTGACTCATAGCGATCCTGTATACTGTTTCCAAGGAGTTACCCTGCACAGACAGGGTTTACGACCTTGTGGTTTGCAATCCAGAGCTTTTACTACAGCATCACACTACTTTGCAATAATAACAACAAAATAAAATATAAAGTAAAAACAGGGACTACTGTAATAACAGAACTTTCAAATGAAGAGGAAATCAAATAAATTTCAAGAAAAAAATTAATACATAAAAATAAACCTAACTCCAATCCTAAACAAGATCAAGCCTTCCTCTTAGCCCTAGCCCAGCCTCTACCCCTAACATTAACCATAGTCCTAAAAATAACCCTAACACTAAATGAAGTCCAAGGCCTAACCTAGACCTACCCATAGCATTAACTAACCCTAGCTTCTTAATCCTACCTCATGAAAATAAAATAAAAAAGAAATCAAACAATGCATTGCATCAGCCAAATCTGCTGCAAAAGACCTCTTTTAAGTGTTAAACAGCAAAGATTCAGTTTGAGGACTGAGGTGCACCTGACCCCAGCCATTATGTTTTCAATCATTTCATGTACATGTGAAAGTTTGATGGTGACTAAAGAAGATTGTAGAAGACTCAATGCATTTAAATGATGGGATTTATGAAGAATATTGTATGCTTCATAGACTGCCAGAAGAACTAACAAAAAAAGTACAGACAGAATGCTACTTAGAAAGGAAGATGGCCACACTTCCTCTCACTCACTTTGGACATACTGCCAGGAAGGTCCAATCCCTGGATAAGGACATCATGCTTGGTAAAGTGGAGCATCAGCAGAAAAGAGAAAGCCCATCAACAAGATGGATTGGCACAGTGGTTGCAACCATGGGCTCATGCGTAATCACAATTGTGAGGATGGCTCAGGACTGGACTGTGTTTCATTCTGCTGTGCATAGGGTTGCTATGAGTCCAAACCAACTTGATGGCACGTAACAACAACAGTCCTTTCATGAGGACTACACTCTTTGATTTATACCATACCAAAATGGTAGTTTTGACATCCAACAGAAACTCAACTTCTGTTCATTTTCAAAGTTCTTTTAATTGTGGGAACAAAAAAGAAGCTTGAAGGGGCAAGATCATGGTTGTAGGGTGGATGGGGTAAGAAAGATTTGCTAAGGAAATTTTCCTATTGTACCCTTCAAGAATGAATAGGTACATCGTTGTGATAGAAAACAATTCCTTGACTCAGCTGTCCTGACCTTTTTCTCACTAATCAAGATTACCCCTTTGGAATAATGATAATAAAAGTCACATAACTTTCTGAACTGACTGACCTCTCTTGAATGTAACTGGCCCAGCAGATACCTACAAAACCACTGTTTGATTGGACCTTTTTTTGTTGAAGTCACCTTAAGACTGAGACAAGTGTATTATTATGAGAATTTGTCTGCAGCCATCCATTGACAGCAGAGACAAATTTAAACACATTTTGTTTGGAATAAACCTGTGCATATATGAACTGGAACCCTACTGGAATAGCAATACATTTTGACTTACCCTCTTAAAGTGATCAGGTACATATTCTCTGTTAAGGGACATTTCAGACAAACCTTGAAGGAAGTGAGGAAACAAATCATGATATGGTTTTAAGTATCTACAGAACAGAATATTACAGTATCTATACATATGCACTCATATATAGTTTTACACATTAAATATTGTACCTATTTATAATTCCTAAATAACAAGACTATGAGGGGAGAAAAGGGAGACGAATATCCTCATCTTTCAGAACAGGAAGACATTTAATACTATCTAAAATTGAAATGTGTAGGCTTTAAAGCTATAACATCTTAATGTTTTTCATAACTCTTCTTAACTTTAAAGATATCTTTTAAAAAATAATATATAGTGTAGTGAATAAAACATCTATTTGAAGTTTAGCAATTCACTCCAATTCATTTCAGCTTTATTTGTACTCATTCTAATTCAATAGTTATTTATTAAAATAGCATGTGTCATATGTTAATAATGGTAAAGGGGATTTGGGTGATATTTTTAACTTTTTTTTTCATTTTTCTGCATGAGTTGAACTCATTAAAATGAGCAGTGTTACATTTACAAAATCAATAAAGTAATTTTTCTTTTAAAAACGAGCAGGAAAGATAAAAACAGGGAGACATTTAATTTTTTCAACAAAGTGATTTTGAGCTCAATAAAAACAATGTTGTAATTTAATTATTTCTCAGACTTAAGATTTTCTTTGCACTTGGATAGATTTCATCAGTAAACTCCAGATATGCTCTTCCATTTGAAAATGCTTTGATTCTGTAAATAGAATTTAACATGCCGAGTAAGGCCTCACACTTAGATTACTGACTTGGCTGCTAAATCAACAGCATAGATAGGATCCAGAGTTGGAGCCAGAGGAACTGATGAAGGCTTGAGACTGCAAATTATTACATTATAATAAGCATGCAAGAGTACTTTTTACTTTTACAAAGCTGCCTTTTGTTCCATACTGCTTGAACTTGTACCCATTTCAGTTGAGTTGATAATCCCTGTTTCTTTTTAGAAGAGAGATTGATTTTTGAAAATACTTTCCTAACCCATATGGATACGAAGCCTTCAGGTGGAAAACAATCTTTAACAAAACATAACCTTCAGACCCACATATGCTTTTTAAAAGATACCTTCAAATCAGCTACTGCATAGCTGTCCCCTCTTCAATCTCCTTAGAATTTCTAGTACTGTATCTGAATTCCCTAAGGTAAAAAACAACAACAACAAACAAACTTGACTTTGATTTGTATTTTGTCTTTTTTAAATCTTACAGGATGTATCTGTCTGTACAGAATACTTGCTTCCCTTGAGAAATATTGTTTACTCACTACATAGATATGTTGTTGTTATTGTTATATACCAAAGAGTGTATTTCAATTCATAGCAACCATGTGTGAAAAGTAAAACTGACCACCCCCACCCCAGGATTTCCTTGACTACATGTATGATGGCAGCAGATCACCTGCTCTTTTTCCCAAACAATTGTAGCTTGTCTTTAAGTGCCATTGAGCTGGTTCTGACTCATAGTGACCCTGTATAGGATTTCTAAGGAACAGATGATGGGTTTGAACCACTAACCTTGTAGTTAGTAGTTCAAAGTTTATTTTACAGTTCCAGAAAGTAGTAGGTAGAATAATGTCCATTCCTACTCTAAAACGACCATGTCCTAATCCTTGGAACCTGTGACAATGTTATGTTACATAGTAAAACAGAATTAAGGTTGCAGATAGAGTTAAACAAGATCTGCTCAGTTTGAGATGAGAAGATGATCCTAGATTATTCAGGTAGGTCCAATGCAATCAAAAGGGTTCTTATAATTGAAAGACAAGGACATGAAAAGGATTCCATTGGCCACTGATAGCTTTGAAGATGAGCCAACAAATGCAGGTGCCCTCTAGTAACTGGAAAAGGAAAGAAAATTGATTCTCCCCTAGTGTCTCCAGAACAAACGCAGATCTGCTGACACCTGGACTATAATCCAGTGAGACCCATTTTGAACATCTGTCCTTTAAGATAATAATAGAATGTAACACAGTAAGTGTGTTGTTTTAAACCAGTTAGTTTATGGTCACTTGTTATTGCAGCAATAGAAATCTAATACAGTAAACAAAAGGTAGAAAACGTAGCATAATTTACAGAGCAGACCTTAGGCAAAATATAAAGGTGTCTTGAGCAATTTGCTGCATCTTACTCCTCTGGGTAGCATTGCTGCATAGAATCCATAGAATTTCAAAGATGAAAGACATACTGGCCTCTGGACACCTGTACTATACTGTCTTTTCAGGACCAAGCAAGTAACGCATGTTTCAGTTACTTTCCTCCCTGTGCTGGTCATTTCCAAGTCCTAAATTGTGAGCGGGTCAGCATGTATGCCCATAGTGTACAAAAAATACTATAGGTCTGAACCTAGAAACAAGGAAAAAGTTCCTTATCCAAAGAATAGACTCTCCAAAGAAGGCTTCAATTTTTTTACACCTTGAGTGAGAAACAGTCGGTAAGGGAGACAAGCAGCCACAAGTTTAATCATTGCACAACAAAGGTTCCCTTTCCAGCACTGTTGTGGTGAAATGCCTTCGAGTCAGTTCCAACTCATAGCGACCCTGTATGGGGTTTCCAGGGCTTTTAAAACTTTGTGGGGGCAGAAGCCTCATCTTTCTCCTGCAGAGCAGCTAGCAGGCTTGAGCGATGGACTTTGTGGTTCACACTCCAGTGCTTATCATATGGAGCCACAGCATTCCCCTTATCTAACACTAGGACCAGTGATGAATAATGTCGGTGCATGGATGTGCTAATCAATGGTATTGCTGTTATTGATTAGTGCAGTTTAGTCGGTTCCAACTCATAGGACCCTGGATATAGTTCCCAAGGAATGTCTGGTGGATTTGAACTGCCAAACTTGCAATTAAAATCAAAATGACCTTGCGGTCCAGTGCTTATCCTACAACACCACACTAGGACTCCTTCAATAGTATAGGGATCCATTATCAAAGAAAAGGGAGACACAAACATGGTTAGCAAAAATGAGCAGATGTCCAGGCAGGTGGATGTTCATTTAATACCAGAGCTGTTGACTAGCAAGTATCCAGTACCGCTGGTTCTGTTGCTGTGTCTGGTTGAGTTGATTTCCACTCATTGACACCTAGTGTTACCGAGTAGAACTGTCCCATAGGGTTTTCTAAGCTGTAATTTTTATGGGAGCAAATTGCCATGTGTCTGTCCTGTGGAGGCTCTGGTTGCATTCAACCCACCTACCACCTACCTTTCAAACCAATGCCATGGCACATTAAATAAGCACCACCACCACCACCTACCTTTCAGTTATGGAGTCCTGGTGTGGCGCTGTGGGTTAACGTACTAGATTGCAAAGTTGGTTTGAACTTCAAAGTCTACGCTTCAAGCTCAACAGTCGTTCCTCTGAAACCCTATACAGGGTCACTATGGGCGTGAACTAACTCAATGGCACTTGACAACAACAACCTTTCAGTTATGAGTCAAGTGCTTAAACATTGCACCACCCAGATTCCTTATCTAGCACTGGTGGCTGTGTGCCGTGGAGTCGGCTCCAACTCATAGCAACCCTGTACAGGGTTTCTGAGGCTGTAAATCTTTACGGGAGCAGAACGCCTCATCTTTCTCCCGCGGAACAGCTGATAGTTTCAAACTGCTGACCTTGTGATTTGCAGCCCGATTTGTGACCACTTAATATCTGTGTATGGATATACTAATCAGCAGTATTGTTAAGTGTCATCAAGCCAGTTCTGACTCATATCAACCCTGTATAGGGTGTCCGAGGAATTTAAACCACTGAACTTGTAGTTAGCAGTCTAGTGTTCACCCTACAGCGCCACACCAGGATACCAATCAGTGGTACAGGGACCTAATAGCCATTAGCAAAGAAAAATGCAAGAGATAACTTCTAGAAAAATTATGGTGAAAATAAAAAAACTTTAGATTTTTCTATTGTTGCAAGGCTAAGCCCTCCAAAAATAGAGATTCATATATTACCCTTACCCAGAAACAAATGTCATCGAAAATATGGGATTAGAGATAATACTCCAATCAGAGAAAGATATCAAACTGCCTGAGTAGAACCCGGGCGCCTCATTGTACTCCTATACTTCCTGTCATCACAACGTAGTACTTCTGAGTCTCATTCTCACTGAAACCTCCTTGCCACATTTCTAATTGTTAAGTGCCTTCGAGTCAGTTCGGAATCGTAGCAACCCTGTATAGGGTTTCCAAGGAATGGCTGGTGGATTTGAACTACCAAACTTGAGGTTCAAATAGACCTTTGGGTCCACTGCTTTAGCCTATAGTGCCACACTTACCACACATGTCACATTGGTAAAGAGTAAATTTAACTGAGGCAGCATAATGCAATGCCGTTGTTGTCATTCTAGTGGCCATGTGTGTAGAAAAGAATTGTATTCCATAGATTTCCAGGTCTTCTGAGGTGCCTCTGGGTGGGTCTGAACTTTCAAACTGTAGGGTTATTAGTTCAATGCTTAATTATTTGTATCACCCAAGGGTTTGTTTGCAATGCAGTAGTAGTTTTTTGTTGCTGTTTTTAACCCATATATACCTGGGGTTACAGAATATATTATAAGCCTATCAGTAACAATGGTTTACTATGACAAAAATTCTCATTTGGGGAATATAGAAGGGCCGTTTCAGATAATTGGAGTCCTGGTGTGGCACTGTGGGCTAATGTGTCAGACTGCAAAGTCATTTGAACTGCAAGGTTGGTGGTTCAAGCTCACCAGCTGCTCCTTGGAAATCCTATACAGGGTCACCATAAGTCAGCATCGATTCGTCTGCACTTAACAACTTTCAGATAATGAAGGGGTGGTTTGAATAAGCCCCTGAGAATGCTGTTATGTATCCTCTACTCCACACCATTCTACTACTTGGTGTCCTTCTCCTACTGTTGTTGAAATTCACTGGTATAGATAAAAACTGACAACCCTGGGAGTTAAATCAGGATTTGAGTGCTAGCTCAATGACTAATATGACTTAGCTTTTCTCAGATGAAGCATCAACTACCTGCAACAGAACCGTCTGTTGTTGTTATCATTGGATGCCATTGAGTTAGCTCTGACTCAAAGTGACCCTCTGCACAGCAGAACAAAACACTGCCCCGTCCTGAACCATCCTCACAATTGTTGTTATGCTTGATTGAGGTCATTGTTGCTGCCACTGTCTGTCCATCTTCTTGGGAGTCTTCCTTTTTTTCACTGACCCTCCAAGCACGATGTCTTTCTATAGGGACTGGTCCCTCCTGATAGCATATCCAAAGTATGCAAGACAAAGTCTCCTCATTCTCTTTCCTAAGGAGTATTCTGGACAGTCTTCTTCCAAGAAACATTTGTTTGTTCTTCTGGTAGTCCACGGTACTTTCTTCTTAACAACACCATAAGTCAAATGCATAGATTCTTCTACAGTGTTCCTTATTCATTGTACAACTTTCACATACATATGAGGTGAATGAAATGGCTTGGGTGAGGTGCACCTTAGTCCTGAAACTGATTATCTTTCTTCTTGAACACTTTAAAGAGGTTGTTTGCAGAAGATTTGCCTAATGCAGTACATCGTTTGGTTTTTTGACTGCTGATTCCATGAGTGTTAATTGTAGATCCATTTATCATGATGTTATTAGTTCAGTTGTGAGGATTTTTGGTTTCTTTACATTGAGGTGCAATCTAAACTGAATGTTGTAGTCTTTGATCTTCATAGTAAGTATTAAAGTCGTCTTCACTTTCAACAAGTAAGATTGTATCATCTTCATATCATAGGTTGTTAATGAGTCTTCCTCCAATCATGATGCCACACTCTTCTTTATATAACCCAGCTTCAGAGATTATTTGCTCAGCATGCACATTGAACAAGTATGATGAAAAGGTACAACCCTGGTACACACCTATCCTGATTTTAAACCATTCAGTATTGCCTTGTTCTGTTCAAACGATTGCCTATTGGTCAGTATACAGTATACAGTGTACAGCTTCCTGATGAGCACAATTAAGTGTTCTGGAATACGTAGTCTGTCACAATCCAAAAACCTTTGCATAATCTTTCTGACATTTTCTTCTTTCCGTCAAGATCTATCTGGTGTCAACAAAGGTATCCCTTCTCTTATGAATCTACCTTGAATTTCTGGCAGTTACCTGTAGATGTACTGCTGCAATTATTTTTGGATTATCTTCAGCAAAACTGTGCTAGCATGTAATTAATGATATTGTTCAATAATTCACACATTCTGTTGGATCACTTTTCTTTGAAACGAACACAAATTTGGATCTCTTCCAGTCAGTTGACCAATAAACCACACAATTGAAAGCCTTTACGTAATCAATAAAGCACAAGTAAACATCTTTCTGGTATTCTTCACTTTCAGTCAAGATAACATCTGATATCAGCAATGATATCCCTCATTCCATGAGAAACATCTATTAGATTCAATATTAAATGAAAATCAAAAAAGCTCTGAGGTTGTTGCTCAGTGTCTCCAGGTGATTATCTGGCACTGTGAAGATAGAACTTTGAAAATGACTTTAGCCAAGGTATTACAATTCTTTGGTTTCTTCTTCTGAAAATAAGAGGGTTGAGCTGGAGCATTTTTATAATCTTTCCAGTTACTATGGTGTGGCAGTGTAGAAAGACAGGAATTTTTTAGCCAAAAGGCATGTGAGTACCAGTATCTATTATAGTATTTACTAGGTGACATTGAATGAATTATTTAACCTGTATTCATATCAGTTTTTTAATCTGTAAAATTGAACTAATAATACCATTTTTTTGGAATCCTGGTGTGGCACTGTAGGATAAGCACTGAACTCTCAACCTCAAGATCAGCAGTTCAAAGCCACCATCTGTTCCTCAGAAGCCCTATATAGGGTTGCTATGAGTTGGAACCAACCCAATTGCACTTAACATTTATTAGTTATTGTAAAGATGGTTAAAATTAGCAATGGTATCATTTGCTTGACAATCCTTAAAGTGGTCTTTATAAAATGTTTCATATTAGAAAATATGAGGTTTCAAAAAAATTTCTGAAAAAAAATGGAGTTAAAAGATAGTGAAATCTTCTTGTATTATATACCTTTAGGATAAGCACTGGACTGTGAACAAAAAAAGTGGCATTTCAAGTCCAACAGCTGCCCCTTGGGAAAAAGATGGAAACCCTATACAGGATCACTATGAGTTGGAACCAAGTCAAAGGCACTTAACAACAACTTAGCGTCACAGAAATGGCTCAAAACGTTAACATATTTAAAGTATTATGGTTATAGAACATTCTTAAGGAAGGACTGTTTTTGTGTGCTGTGGAGTTGTTCCTGACTCATATCAAACAGTAGACTTCTCCTATAGGGTTTCCTAGGCTGTACATTTTTACAGGAGTAGAACACTGTCAAGTCTACAGTGCAGGTTGCCCTGGACTTGAGACCCAGTTCATGTCAGAAAGGAACAGGACAATCAAGCCATATCTCCTTATAAAATGAGACAAAGTTCAGCATATGAAAATCTTCAGCAAAATACGAAGTTTATTATAGCATAGACCATTCCCAGAAGAGTGGGAATGAGTCTTCCTCACAAGCGAGGATACCCCATAAAGTCAGGGGTTTGAGCATTAAGTACAGTTTTTTTTTTTTTTCCTGGCCCCAGATACCTTCTCCCAGCGGCAGGGTTGATGTCACCCTTCAGTGATTATATCTTAATAAAGGGGAGGAGCATTCATTTAATTCTTTGTAAAGAGGTGAAGTTGTCTTAGAAAGCGGGTGTCAGTCCTTTCTGTTTCCTTTGTGGTTGACTTTACCTGGTGCTATTTTCTCTGATTGGCAGGTTCTGATTGGTGGTTTGGCAGTTATGTTTCTTTCCCTTTGCTGCTGACTGCACCTGGTATTTTTTCTACCATGGTCCCAGGTCCTGCTTCCCTGCTCCTTATTCTTGCCCACGGATTGATTGTAGGTCCTGGACAGGTAACTGCCCATTTCTTACCCTGTCAACTGCCCAACTCCTACCCTGACCCCTTCCTCTCATCACACACTTGTCATTCCCCCTTGAAGAGATGGAAACCCTGAATTCATTAAAGGAATATGGGCAATGACTGCACTGGCTACTTCTTGCTGGAAGATGCTGTATTCCCTGCCTTCTCTTTGGGTTCAATCTCTTCCTATCTTTCCCTATGCTACAGGAGGGGCAGGTCAGAAATTTGGGGCTGAGGTATCTAGGGGGGTAAGTGGTGTTTCAGAATCTCCAGGGCCATGACAGTGCAGAAGTGGCCGATATCCTTGTAGTATCATCATCTTCTCCTGGAAGACTTTGATTCTGGATGAGATTAACTTAACTAACCAATTAAATACACAAGGTCCAAAAATCCAAAGTATTAGAGTAGTTACTGTGGGTCTAAGAGGGGTAAAACCCAGGTAATCGAAGGGAACCATCCTTTTATTTGATTTCATATGCTTGGTCATAGGTGATGTGTTTAGCCAGTTCTCTGGCTGTTTGTCCTATGTTTAACCTCCTCTGAGAAGTCGATGTATGCACAACAAGTGGTACCACGGATGGCACAAACTCCACCCTCTTCTGCTAGCAAGTAATCTACAGCTAGGCTAGATTACTTGCTAGCAGAAAAGTTGGCTAGAGTCTAAAGACTTTTGGACAGTCTTTATGGTTTGAGCCATTTCTTGGGCAACCATCTGAACGGTACGAGAAAGACTGAGTAGCTGAGAGGGTCTGTAAGCTATACCTCCCCCTGATCCCAGGACGGATCCTATAGCTGATGTGAGGTCTAGGATGACTAGAGCTACTTTGGTTCGATGCAGTCTTGGTTGTGGAGGGTCTGGAGGGCTAATTTATCTTTGGTTATACTGTTAGGATTTCGCAACACAAGGTGAGTGTAGCTAGGTTGCATCTGGTATTCATCAAGGTAGAACTTCTACAATGAAGTTCCCAAGCGCTACTCTTCACCCCTTCACATACAAACCAGACTCCCTTCAGGGCACAGAGAAGAGGACCTGGGCAGAGTGATGCCATTAGCCAGCTTTCCAGTGGCCCAGGGGTAGTTTCAAGACTGAAGCGAGGCAAGGCAAAGGTCTTCCATAGACCTGTAGGTGAGGCGGTGGAAATGTTGGCCCAAACAACAGTCATATCAAAATATGGTTGGATATGTGGGTGACCTGGGATGCAGACGATCATATTTTGGCACTGATGTTCCAGAGGTGTGGAGAAATTGGAGTTGCAGTCGTCTTTGTACTCTGTAGTTCATGATTGATGAAAGTGATGTTTCTTTGTTCAAAGCATAGTACTCTCATTTGTACTCGGGCAAAGGTTCCAAGGCAAAGAAATTGGTTCCAATTTCAGCATAATCATCCATTTGAACTCCACACGCAGCCTTCTATGGTGTGATCAACCCCCTCTGCTGCCACCTATATTCCGTAGGATCCTGAGGAGGTTTGTCATTCCTAGCAAAGAAGCTAAGGCTCCTCCTTCAAGGGCATGAGGAACATAGGTAAGTTAAAGTCCAAAAACAATTACATATGTGGGGCTGTAACCACAATCATCCAAGGTTGAGGGTGTGAAGGAAAAGGGCCCAATTCATTTGGGATAATGTAACAGTTGGAATCTCTTCTTCATTCTAAGTAGCATTTAACGTGAGATTGGTCACAGCACTAATATTTAGAGGTATTGCTTCAAGCAGTTTATGCCTTTGAATAACCGTAGATCGGTCCTGAAAGTAAACCCACCACTTAGAAAGCTTAATGCAGGTAAATTGTTGAGTGATTTGGACTATGAATTTTTTTGTCATCCCAATGTGTATTTAAGGAGGAGGTGGCCATGCTACTAAGACACTAAAGTGCCTTAATTAGGGGTGGGGGAACCATAATGAAGAAATTTCTGGTTGCTGTTGCCACTATTCCACAATGCAGTAATGTGATAGCAATAAGTGAGGTACACATTCCTACAAAGGAACAGCTGGCAAGGAAACAGGCCAGCAAAACCTTAAACTAATGCTAATAAAAAGGCAAGTCCCAGCCACACAGTCCCATTTCAACTAGGCTCACTTAGGACTTATCTGCTGCTGTTTTCTGGACTTGAATAGGAGCTTGAGGTCACCACCAGACCCGTAGGAATATGAGGTTTTCGGTCCTGGAGGTATCTCAGAGGTTACCTTGGGTGGGTGGGCAAGTTTTACTCTGGAAATATGAGTCCAAGAGTTGATTCCATATATCTTTACTGCAGTTGGAGCATCAAGGAGAACTTCAGTCCCTCCCATGCTGACTCCAGTTGTTTTGGGGGTCCTCTCTCCTTCTAGCTTTTAACTAGAACTCATTCTTCTGGCTATATGTTTAAACCACTTTTGCTTGGGATAGGTTGTGTATTACCCACTGGCTATTGAATTTTACTAAAATTTACGACATGTTGGATTAACAGAGGAGACTTGGTTAGGTCTTGGAGGACTTCAACCTGGAAGAGTCTCCCATACATTATCTCAAAACATTTATTGAGTCTTACTTTATTACCCTAGTTCTCATTCTTGAGAAAGGTAACAGCTCTAGACAATTTTGGTGGGTCTCTTGACATAATTTGGCAATATGTCTCTTTAGGGTTTGGTTCATTCTCTCCACTTTTCCTGGGGGTGGTAAGCTAAATGAATAAGCTATTCCGAGAGTCATTGACACTCCTTGGGTAATTTTAGAAACAAATGCTGGGTCGTTATCACTTTGGAAGCTTCTAAGTAGCCCAAAGTGAGGTACAATGGCCTTCAAATAACCTTTACCACTTCTATCAGTTTGAACCACAAAGTTGGTGGTTCAAGCTCACCAGCTGCTCCTTGGAAACCCTATACAGGTCACTATGGGTTGCAACCAACTTGACAGAATTTAACAACAACAACATTGCCTTCTCAGCTCAGGTAGGGAATGCCTCAACCCAACCTGAGAAGGTACCTATCAGTACTATGAGAAACCTATACCTTTGGCACCTAGCCATATTGGTAAAGTCTATTTGCCAATCTTCCCCTGGGTACTGTTGTCATCTTTGAGCTGGGTGGAGGAGGGAGGAGGGAGGTCTGACAGCTCCCTGTGGGTTATTATTCTAGCATAATGCACAAGCCTCAGTGACTGCTTTACCTGTTGGAGGATTTCCCCATCTGTGTAGGAGGACCTCTAATGCTCCAGCTCCTGAGTGAAGGCCTGATAAAAACTGACCACACACTTCTGTGCTCATTTAGAAGGAATGTAACTCTTCCCATCCTGTAGCTTCTTCATCCTATATGCCTTGTTGCTGGGTCCATTCTTTCTCCTCTGGTTTACACTCTGGCTTCTCTCCTATATTTGCCTCCAACAGTTGCAGATCTCAGGGCCAATATTCCTTCCCTTCACTGCCTTAGGGCTTCTCTCTTTGCTTCTTTGTCTGCCTTATTGTTCCCCTCAGCTTCCTTGCCTCTCTTTTGATCTCCCTTTACAATGCAAGACAGTTGATCTCTGAACTGCCTTTAGAAGTTCAGTCCGGTACTTTATGGGTGAATTTCAGGTGACAGAATCCTCTTTCCTTCCAGATCAGTCTATGAGCATGAAGGATCCAGTAAACTTACCTGTCTCCCTTATGAATCTAGATTCGCTTTCCTTCTGCAAGCTCCAGGGACCTGATTAGAGCAATTAACTCAGCTTTTTGGGTGGAGGTACCAGGTTAAAGAGGGTTACTCTCAACTATTTGGGTCAGAGACTCCACTTAATAGCCAGCCCTTTTACAACCATGTACTCCATTTGCAACCTAGCTACTTCAATCCATGAACCAAATGTCCTCAGGGTTCTCCAAGGTTTGGTCTTGCAAATCAGGCCTTCTGGAGAATGTGAGTCAAAGAGACTCCTCAAAATTCTGGTGAGTACATGGTACATTCTTAGAACTTGAGCTCATAGGTAGAAGGGTGGCTGGCTTCAAGGTCTGGCATACCTCTAGTTTGACATCTGGATTCTCTAGGAAGAGAAGTTGATAGTTTGGCATCCTTCTGTTGGAAAGTTGATGGCCACTTTGTCTTAATAATAACAGATTAAAGGAGTCGGAGGCTCAAACCATGAAGGTTTGAGCATGAGATAGCTTTTGGGTTTCCTCTTAAACAGTAGGGCCACCCTGCAGCTACTAGGTCTAGATTCTTAGATAGGTAGCCAGTAGGCTGGGGTTCACTGCCCAGATGCTGAATTAGCACTCCTAGTGCAACCTTTTCCTTCTCAGTCACATATGAAATAAAAAGTTCTAAAAGAACTTGCTTAAGTGACTGCAATGCATTTTCTCCTTCAGCAGTCCAGTCCAATTCCTCAATCTCTTTCCCCTTCAAGGGCTCATATGAGGGCTTTGGCAACTCCCCCAACCTAGGGATCCATCTTCTGTAATACCTTGCCATTCCTAAGAATCCCCTTAATTGTTTTCTAGTTGAGGGGCTAGTCAATGTGCAAATAACTTTAATCTTATCACCTGGTGAGAGGACAAACCCTAAGTCAGTGATTTCTGATTTACACAACAGACCAGACCAACAGAGCCTTATCCCTAGAAAGTGTAAATCCTTCTTTGTTTAGGAACTCGGGTACCTTTCTGGTGTCTGCAACTGATACCTCATAAGAGTGACTATAAGTCAATAAATCATCCACAAAATGAACATGGGGGGCTAGGGGATACAGGAGGAGCTCCGTAAGCAGTTTTCTTAAATCATTCCCCAAAACATTCCTGAAACCCCTTAAGAAAGTATTGTCCACCTTAGCTGAGCTGCAGACCCAGAGTTGGGGTCAGTTCATTCAAAAGCAAAGAGGGGATGAGACCAGTCATGAAAGAGAATAGCCAAGAAAGCACCCTCTAAGTCTGAGTCAGTAATATTTGTGGTCCTGCTGGTATCTGAGAAATAAGGGTATAAGAATTGGACACCCCTGGGGGTAGAGGTAATACAATGTTATTTATTGCCCTAAGGTTCTACACTAATCTCCAATTCCCATCTGGTTTGTGCACAGTTATATGGGGATGAACATTCAGTCAATACCCCATTTCCAAACAATTGCCTGATAATAGGAGTCAGGCCTCTAACTCCTTGTGGAGACAATTGGGATTGGCAATTTGAGGGGTATCCTGATCCTGGCTTAATTTTTATTTTAACCAGGCTCACTAAGGATGCTTGAGTGGGCACCTCATCTCCCCAGGCCTTAGGAACTAAGTCGCTTAGCTCAGGAGAAATGTCTCCTTCCAACACGGCATCCTTTGTTAAGATTAGAATATACTCTTGGAGAAGAATGTTAAAACCTTTCCAATGTTAGACAAGAAGTCCCATCCCAGTTAAGGGGACAGGTGATTCAGGAATAACCAGAAATTCATGCACTACTAGAACTATTTCCCAGTTAACAAAGCAAAGCAGGAGTTTAATCCCTGTTGGTAGGTTGTCCACATATGCCAACAACAACTCTAGAGGATGAAGAGAGGCAGCCACCAAGGTTTTTAGAACTGAATAAGTTGCTTCCATGTCCAACAAGAAAATGACAGGTTTACCAGCAACTTCCAGGGTGATCCATGGCTCCTCCACCAGGACTTGAGGTGGCAGCAGGCATCAAGCCAGACCCCCATCACCATGAATGTGAAGCATTCACCACTGTCTCCGTCAGTCACTCAGGGCTCTGCAGTGGAAGCAAGTGGAGTGGAGTAGCCCTCTACTCCCTTTGCTTCCTATGCTTGGTCCTTTCTGGTGACACTCATTTCAGGTGGCCCACCTTGCCACAGCCACCTTGCCACAGCCGTCAATCTGCTGCTGCCTCTTGTTAGACTGGTCAGGTTAGCTGCAACTGCAGCCCCTTATATTTAAGTCATATGGAGACCCTTACCTCCAGGTCATGGTTTTAAACACCTTGGTAGTTAACGTCAACAGTTCATTGGGGTCATCTTATGGCCCAAGTACCCATCACTGAAGGTTCCTACAGATGTCAGGGGCTGACTGATTAATGAAATGAGTGTTCACAACCATCCTTCCCTTTGCTGATTCTGAGTCTACTTTAGTACACTTCTGGAGTGCCTCTACCAACCTTCCCCTGAAAGCCATGTTGTGTTCCCACTTCTGCTGAACCTACACTGCCAATTCAGAGTAGTTGACAGGTTTAACCTGTATTTCCTTCATACCGTCAATTAAGCAGGCTTGCATATATCCTGGGTGGCCCTCACAACGTTCCCAGCGAGGCTTGTTTGATAAATCCACCCTGGGTTTTCGGCAGGGGGTGGCAATGTTCCCTGCAGTTAGGTTCCAGTTCTTGGCATGCTGTTTATTTGTCTGAAGTTGGACTGTGGTTATAATGCACTGTTTCTCATCCCAGTACAGCAGTAAGACAGCAGGACATCTAATTCACTCCAGGTCATCTCAGAGAACTGAGTTAAATGTTCAAACTCTTAGATAAATATTCCCAGATCTACCAAGAACCTGCCTACCTTTCCCTTGCATGTCTTTACATCAGCTATACTAAAGGGGACAGGAACTGTCTTTACTCCTCCTCCCTGCTGGGCCACTTCATTTAGAGGCAGGAGGGAGGGGTAAAGTTCCAGAACTGAGGCTGAGGGGTGGTTAGCAGCCCAGCACTTAACCATTGCCCTACCAAAGCCCCATAAGAAGGACTAGAATAACATTTATCTGACACAAGGGAATTTGTTGTTGTTGTTGTTAGGTGTCATCAAGTCGGCACCAACTCTTAGCGGCCTTATGCACAGCAGAACGAAACACTGCCCGATCCTGGGCCAACCTCAAAATTGTTGTCACATTCAAGTCCATCATGCTGCCACTTGGCCAATCCATCTCAATGGGGGTCTTCCTCTTATTCTCTGACCAAACATGACATCCTTTTCTAGCGACTGGTCCCTCCTGATACTATGTCCAAAGTATGAGAGACAATGTTTGGCCATCTTGGCCTCCAAGGAGCACTCTGGCTGCACTTCTTCCAACACAGATCTGTTGGTTCTATGGGCAGCCCATGGCACTTTCAATATTCTCCTCCAGCACCACAATTCAAAAGCATCAATTCTTCTACAGTCTTCCTTATTTACTGTCCAACCTTCACATGTATATGAGGTTATTGAAAATATGGGTCAGGCGCACTTTAGTCCTCAAGCTGACATCTTTGCTTTTCAACACTTTAAAAAAGTCTTGTGCAGCAGATTTGCCTAATGCAATACATCATTGATATCTTGACAGCTGATTTCATGAGTGTTGATAGTTGATCCAAGAAGAATGAAGTCCTTGACAACTTCAATCTTTTCTCCATTTATAAGAATGTTGTTTATTGGTCTGGTGGTGAGGATTTTTGTTTTCTTTACATTGAGATGTAATCCATACCAAAGGCTGTGCTCTTTGATATTCATCAGTAAATATTTTAAATCCTCTTCACTCTCAGCAAGCAAGGTTGTATCATCTGCATATCGCAGGTTGTTAATGAATCTTCCTCCAATCCTGATGCCACATTTTTCTTCATATAACCCAGCTTCTCAGATGATTTGCTCAGCATACAGCTTGAATAAGTATGGTGAAAGAATACAACCTTGTTGCACTCCTTCCTTAATTTTAAACTATTCAACGGTCTCATGTTCTATTCAAACAACTGCCTCTTGGTCCATGTACAAATTCCTCATGAGCACAATTAAGTATTCCGGAATACTCATATTTTGCAATGTTGTCCATAGCTTGTCATGATACACACGATCAAAAGTCTTTGTATAGTCAATAAAGCAAAGGAAAAAATGTTTCTGATATTCTCTGCTTTCAGTCAAGATCTATCAGACATCAGCAACAATATCCCTTGTTCCACAGCCTCTTCTGAATTCAACTTGAACCCCTGGAAGTTCTCTGTCACTGTAGGATTGTAGCCGTTTCTGCATTACCTTTAGTAAAACTTTACTCACATGGGATATCAAAGAGATTGTCTGATGGTTTCTGCATTCCGTTGGGTCACCTCTCTTTGGAATGGGCATAAATATGGATATCTTCCAATCAATCAGCCAGATAGTCGACTTCCAAATTTCTTGGCAGAGATGAGTGAGTGCCTCCTGTGCCACCTCACTTTCTTCAAAGATTTCAATTTTCATTCCATCAATTCCCGGTGCCTTGTTCTTTGCCAATTCCTTCAATGCATCTTGGACTTCCTCCTTCAGTATCATTGGCTCTTGATCATATGCTACCTCTTGAAATGGTTGAACATTAACCATTTCC
>NW_006408583.1:1524384-1560769 GCF_000296735.1 Chrysochloris asiatica
TCTGGATATGTTCTTTTTGACGATGAATGCAACACCATTCCTCTTCAATTTGTCATTCCCAGCATAGTAAACCATGTGTTTGTCAGACTCAAAATGGCCAATACCAGTCCATTTCAGCTCACTAATTCCTAAGATATCAATGTTTATGTGTTCCATTTCATTTTTGACAACTTCCAATTTTCCCAGATTCATACTTCGTACATTCCATGTTTCAATTTTCAATGGATTTTTACAGCTGTTTCTCTTCATTTTGAGTTGTGCCCCATCAGCAAATGAAGGTCCCACAGGCTTTACTCCCACAGGCTTTACTCCATTTGTGTCATCATGGTCAACTCTACTTTGAGGAAGCAGCTCTTCCCCAGTTGCATTTTGAGTGCTTTCCAACCTGAGGGGCATATTTTCTGGCACTATATCTGACAGTGTTTCTCGGCTATTCATAAGGTTTTCAGTGACTAAATGTTTGGAAGTAGTTCGTCGCTCCTTCTTCCTAGTCTGTCTGTCTTCGTCTGGAAGCTCACCTGAAACCTGTCCACCATGGGTGACCCTGCTGGTATTTTAAATACCAGTGGTATAGCTTTCAGAATCACAGCAACTCACAAGCCACCACAGTACGACAAACTGACAGATGAATGGTGGTGGACACATGGGAATAAAATGTGTCAATTCACATGTTGCTGCATAACAAACCACTCCAAGAATTCAGTGACTTAAAACAATGACATTGCTCAGGGGTCAGTGGGCTACCTGGCAGTTCTTCCAGTCTTAGCTGTGAACCCTGTAGGCAGTTCTCCTGATCTTGGCTGACTCTCTCACATGTTTAAAAATTTGTTAGCTATAATCTGGTCTGGAGTCCTGGTGTGGCACTGTGGGTTAATGTGCTGGACTGCAAAGTCACTTTGAACTACAAGGTTGGCAGTTCAAGCTCACCAGCTGCTCCTCGGAAAGCCTAAACAGGTTCACTATGGGTTGGAATCAACTTGATGGCTCTTAACAATAGCAACATAGTCAGGTCTGGATCACCTCAGTTGCAACAATTGATTTTTCCTCCATGTGATCAGGAGTCCTGGTGTGATGTTGTGGGATAAGCACTGGACTGCTAACCAAAACGTTGATAGTACAAAACCACCAGCCTCTTCTTGGAAACCCTGTACAGGGTCACTATGAATCGGAACCCCCTCAACAACAATTGACAACAACAACAAACTACTCTGAGAGACTGTGCTTTTTCCAAAGTCAATTAGTTCACTCTTCTGGAAATCCATAGTATTTTCAATATTCTTCACCCACTAAGACTATTCCATTATCCAAGCACTTAATGTTTCTTCAGTCTTCCTCATTGCTTGCACAGTTTTAATATGCATATGAGGCAATTGAAAGTACCATGGCTTGAGTTAGTCACATCTTATTCCTCAAAGTGACAGCTTTGCTTTGTAACCCTTTGAAGAGATCTTTGACAGCAAATTTGCTCAATCCAATACATCTTTTGATTTACTGACTGATGCTTCCATGATGTTGATTGTGGCTCCAAGTAAAATGAAATCCTTGACAATTTCAAAATTTTCTCCATTTATCATGACATTACTTATTAGTCCAGTTTGTGAGGATTTTTGGTGTTTTATTTGTTTTTCATTTTGAGGTATAGTCCACACTGACTATTCAAAGTCTTCTTCATTTTCAGCAAGCAAGCTTGTCTCATCTGAATATGGCAACTTGTTAATCAATCTTCCTCCAAATCTTGGTGCCTCACTCTTCTTCATGTGTTTAGCTTCTTAGATTATTTGCTCAGTATACAAATTGAATAAGAATTGTGAAAAGATGCAACTCTGATACACAGTTTTCCTGATTGTAAGCCACTCAGTATTGAGGCTTGAATTTTTTCTTCAGTTCTTTCTTGGTTTGTTTTTCCCTTCTGGTTTTCTAACTCCACATCTCTGCACATTTCATAATACTTCAGAAGTTGTATATCTTCTCAAGTTGATTTTTTTCTGCATAGCTTTTTACTTCATTATTTCTTCCATTAGCTACTCTAGGTTTAAGACAGCTTTCACAGTATCTTCTGATACCATTTTGGTATTTTCTTTTTAATGAACTTTGTGTATCTTCATATATGATGCTTTTGATATCATTCCACAATTCATTTGGTCTTCAGTCATTAGTATCCAATGTGTCAAATCTGTTCTTATAATAGACTCTCAACTCAGTAGAATATACTCAAGCTCATACGTTGGTTCTTGTGGATTTGTTTTAATTTTCTTCAGCTTCACTTTTAATTTGCATATGAGCATGTGATGGTCTGTTTCACAGTTAGCCCCTGGACTAGTTCTGACTGAGAATACTGAGCTTCTCCATCATCCCTTTCCACATATGTAGTCACAGTGATTCAATTTCTATTCTATTCAATGCCTATAGTCATTGTTGATATTGTTGAAATTATAGATATTTCCAATGACTAGGTCATTGGTCTTAAAAATTCTATCATGTAATCTCTAGTCTTGTTTCTTTCACTAACACTATATTTTACAACTACTGATTCTTCTTTATTTCCAAATTCCACACTACAATCGCCAATAACTACCAATACATCTAGATTGCATATTTGATCAATTTCCAATTGCAGTTTTTGTTGTTGTTGTTAAGTGCCAGTTCTGACTCACAGCCACCCTGAATACAGTTTCTGAGAAGTGACTGGAATAGACCTTGTGGTCATCAGTCCAGTGCCTGTCCCACAGTGTCACACCAGGACTCTGTCAGACTGACGAAATTGGTAAAAATCTTCTAGTTCCTCATTCAGCATTCATTGTTATTGCTGTTATGTGCCATCGAGTTCGTTCCAATTCATAGTGACTTTGTATAGAGTTTCCAAGGAAAAGCTGGTGGGTTTGAATGGCCTACCTTAGGGTTCACAGTCCAGTGCTGATCCTAAAGCACCACACCAGTAACTAAATGTGTAAATTTGAATAATAGTCAAATCTATTGATCCTCCTTTTAGCATATGGATATTATCCTATCACTGACAGAATAGATCCTGAAATGTCCTTTCTGTCCATGAAAGTGATGCCATTCCTCTTCATATTGTCATTCCTGGCATAGCAAACCACATGATTGTCCAATTAAAAATAGTCAATTCCAGCCCATGTCAGCTCACTAATAACTAGGGTATGCATCTTAATGTATTCTATTTCATTTTTTACAACTTCCAATTCTGCTAGGTTCATCATTCATGCATTCCATGTTCTGATTATTAATGGATATTTGCAGCTGTTTCTTTTCATTTTAAGTCATGCCAGGTCACTAAATGAAGGTCCCAAAAGCTTTGCTCCATCCATGTCATTATAGGTCTATTTTGAAGAGACACTTGTTCCCAGTAGTATTTTGATTGCTTTCCACCCTAAGGGGCCCATCTTCCACACTGTATTAGACAGTGTTCCACTGCCGTTCATAAAACTTTTCACAACCAGTTTTTTTGGAAATATATCACCAAATCCTTCTTCTTAGTATGCCTTTATCTGGAAGCTTCATGGAAACCTACCTACCATAAGGGACTCTGCTGGTGTTTGAAATACTGGTGTCATAGTTTTCAGCATCACAGCAACACACAGCCACCATAGTGTATAGGTACAATGAAGAAAAACTGCCAAACTAGCAGTGCTCATATATATCAGCCTATCCTCAGAAATCCTACACAGGGTCACTATGAGTCAGAACCGACTCTACCACATTTAACAACAATAAAAAACATGGTGAATTCGAACTGCCAACCTTGCAGTTAGTGGTTCAGTGCTTATCGTACAGTGCCACACCAGTGCCAACAACACCAATATATATGTTGTTGTTGTCAGGTGCCATCGAGTTGGAACTGACTCATAGCGACCCCATGCACAGCAGAACGAAACAATGTCCGATCCTGGGCCAACCTCACTACTGTTGCCACGCTTGATGCCATCAATGATGTCACCTGGCTGATCCATCTCGTTGGGGGTCTTCCTCTTTTTCTCTGACCCTCCATTTTACCCAGCATGACATCCTTCTCCAGCGACTGTTCCTTCCTGATAATATGTCCAAAGTATGAGAGACCGAGCTTAGCCATCCTGGCCTCCAAGGAGCACTCTGGCTGCACTTCTTCCAAAACAGATCTATTGGTTCTTTTGGCTGTCCATGGCACTTTCAATATTCTTCTCCAACACCACAATTCAAAGGCATCAATTCTTCTACGAGCTTCCTTATTCACTGTCCAGCTTTCGCATCCATATGAAGTTATTGAAAATACCATGGCTTGGGTCAGGAGCACTGATGAAGATCAAAGAGCACAGCCTTCGGTATGGATTGCATCTCAATGTAAAGAAAACCAAAATCATCACCACTGGACCAATAAACAACATTTTTATCAACAGGGAAAAGATTGAAATTGTCAAGGACTTCATTCTTCTTGGATCAACTATCAAAACTCATGGAATCAGCAGTCAAGAAATCAAATGACATATTGCATTAGGCAAATCTGCTGCACAAGACCTTATTAAAGTGCTGAAGAGCAAAGATGTTAGCTTGAAGACTAAGATGCTGCTGACGCAAGCCATGGTATTTTCACCTCATATGCCTGTGAAAGCTGGACAGTGAATAAGGAAGACCGTAGAAGAATTGATGCATTTGAGTTATGGTGTTGGAGGAGATTATTGAAAGTGCCATGGGCTGCCAAAAGAACCAACAGATCTGTGTTGGAAGAAGTGCAGCCAGAGTGAGTGCTCCTTAGAGGCCAGAATGGCCAAACTTATTGTCAGGAGGGACCAGTGCCTGGAGAATGATATCATGTTTGGTAAGGTGGAGGGTCAGAGAAAAAGAGGAACAGCTGGTGGGTTTGAACTGCCAACCTTGTGGTTCACAGTTTAGTGCTGATCCTATAGTGCCACACCAGGAATCAATACTATCACATGCACAAAACTGCAATAATGGTGGCTCTGTAGGTTAATGTGCCAGACTGCAAAGCCATTTGAACTGCAAGGACGGCAGTTCAAACTCACCAGCTGCTCCTTGGAAACCCTATACAGGGTCACTATGGGTCAGAATCAACTCGATGGCACTCAACAACAACAACAGATACACACATGGAGAAACACAAAGGCTCAATGGATGTGGGAGGGAGAATGGAAGTATACCCACAAATACATAATGTTTGACAGAAGAAATTTATATGTGGCTATACCTTTGCTGCTAACACATCCATGAATATGGTGGAGCATGCAGGGGACAAAGTTATGAAAATGTGTTAAGTACCATTGACTTGTTGCCAACTCATAGCACCCAGTATAGGGTTTCCAAGGGACAGCTAGTGGGTTTGAATCACCAATCTTGCAGTTAACAAGCCAGTGCTTATCCTATAACACCACCTTACCTAACACCTTGAGGGAATGAGTCACCTGGGGACTCAGGACCATAGTCTTGGGCTACACCATCATAGTTAATTGGCATAGCACAGTTCACAAAGACAATGTTCTATATCCTACTTTGGGGAACAGAAAGGGTGATCTTAAAAGCTCATGAGAGCCCATCTAAGGTGCAAGCATTGGTCTCTTCCTGTCTGGAGGAAGCAAGAGTGATAAAATTGTAGTTGATTGGAAATAATTAGTTCAATGAAGTAATAGACCACATGAAATCAGTCTCTATGACCCTGAAACCAGGGGAACTAATTGATGCCTGACTGAAAGAGATCACATTAGAAAGACCTAGATAGAGTAGGAGAAAATGTCAAACAAAACTCAGAATCGTAAAAAAGACCAAACTTACTGGTTGTTATTGTTATGTGCTGTGGAATGGTTCCGGCTCATAGTGACCCTGTACAGGGTTTCCAAGGCTGTAAATCTTTACAGGAGCAGAAAGCCTCATCTGGTAATTTTGAACTGCTGATGTTGCTGTTTGCAACCTGATTAGTAACCACTATGCTACCAGAGCTCCTCTATCTAATTTACTGGTTAGATAAGAGATTATAGAAACCCTGTAACTAATGTCCTTGGTCACCCTTCAGGTCTGGAACTAAACTCACCCCTGTAACTCAATTTTCCGCCAAGCAATAGATACGCATATAGGGAAGACAACAATCCTAGTAAGATCCCATAGAATGGTCAACCGTGTGAGATGAAAAGGACAGCATTTACCCAAGGACAATCCAAAAGGGATGGGAAAGAAGAAATGGAAACAAAATACACAGGAAGTGGGGTACATGATGTTACAATGAAGAGACTGCAATCATTGAGATGAAATGAAGTGTATAATTTGTTGGATATAAAACTGATAATGTATTTAATAAACCTTCTCTCAATTTACAATAAAAAGTTAAAATAAAATGAGTACATTAAAAAGATATACAAACAGGAAGACAGATGCCATATGAGGAAGACATGTCTACAAGCCGAGGGAGGAACTAAGAGAGACCTGGGCTATGAACAAGGAAGGAATTCACATGGCTGAGGGCTGAGACCTACTTTCCACTTTTAGTTTCCAGAATTGTGAGAAAATAAATTACTGTTAAAGTCACCCACTTTTGGTAGTTGTTAGAGCATCAATAGATAACTTAGCTAGTCAGTACTAGGAAGGTCTTGATGGGACAAGTGCAAAGTAAAAACTTGTCCTTTGTATTTTATTAAAATTAACGAAAAGCAGATAATTGAATAATTGGAAGAGGCCTTCATATGTCACTTCTTTATTCTATAGATGAAATAATAAGTTCGGATAAGTTAAGGAACTCACACTCGAACATCAATCTTTGTTTCATTGTCTCTGCTTGATACGTCATCAAGGCCCTTGATGTAAATCAACAGTCATTTACCTTCTGCTTTCATTTTTAGATTTTGAAGTAATGAAATACTTCTAGAAATCATTTGTAAATTACAAGTTTATTGTGACTTGCTCATTCTTAGACATTTTATTTTGAGTTCTACTTTCTATTAACAAGAGGGGAATAGTGATTATCAGGTTCCTACCAGTTTTTTTACATTACCCTGAAAAGACAGGTATTAATTCCATTATTCTGAGAAAAAGGAGACTTAGATATTTGAGAGATTTACCTAGGATCCATTTACCTGGAGTGGAATTGATTTGTCTAGGACTAAGTTTTTTGCACTGCATCAAACAAAATAGTAGATAAATATCTAGCTCAGCAAAAGTTAACAATCCACGATTAACTCAAAAATAACGAAATTATTTGTAAGCCTGTTATTCCAGGTAGCAACTCCAATAAATAACATAATATTCTTTACATTTTAAGTATTTCAAAAACCTTGTTGTTAGGGGCCATCGAGTTGATACCAACTCATAGTAACCTTATGCACAGCAGAACGAAACACTGCCTGATCCTGGGTCCAGCCTCTATTGTTGCCTTGCTTGAGTCCATCGATGCTGCTACTTGGCCAATCCATCTCGCTGGGTGTCTTCCGCTTTTTCTCTGACCCTCCACCTTACCAAACATGATATCTTTTTCCAGCGATTGGTCCTTCCTGACAATATGTCTAAGGTATGAGAGACAAAGTTTGGCCATCCTGGACTTCTAGAAGCACTCTGGCTGCACTTCATCCAACACAGATTTGTTGGTTCTTTTGGGAATCCATGGCACTTTCAATATTCTCCTCCAACACCATCACTCAAAAGCATCAATTATTCTACGGTCTTCCTTATTTACTGTCCAGCTTTCATAAGCATAAGAGGTTATTGAAAATACCATGGCTTGGGTCAGGCACACCTTAGTCTTCAAGCTGACATCTTTGCTTTTCAATACTTTCAAAAGGTCTTGTGCAGATTTGCTCAATGCAATACATCATTTGATTTCTTGACTGCTGCTTCCATGAGTGTTGACAGTTGATCCAAGATGAATGAAGCCCTTGACAACTTCAATCTTTTCTCCATTGATAAGAATGTTGTTTGTTTTTCCAGTGGTGAGGATTTTTGTTTTCTTTACATTGAAATGTAATCCATACCAAAGACTGTGCTCTTTGATCTTCATCAGTAAATGTTTCAAGTCCTCTTCATTTTCAGCAAGCAAGGTTATATCATCTGCATATCGCAGGCTGTTAATGAGTCTTCCTCCAATCTTGATGCCACATTTTTCTTCATATAACCCAGCTTCTTGGATTAATTGTTCAGCATACAGGTTGAATAAGTATGATGAAAGAATACAACCCTGTCGCACACCTTTCATAATTTTAAAACATTCACTGTCCACATGTTCTGTTCAAACAACTGCCTCTTGGTCCAGGTACAGATTCCTCATGAGCAAAACTAAGTGTTCTGGAATAGTCATACTTCGCAATGTTGTCCATAGCTTGTCATGATCCACACAATCAAAAGCCTTTGTGTAGTCAATAAAGCACAGGTAAACATTTTTCTGATATTCTCTGCTTTCAACAAAGATCCATTGGACATCAGCAATGATATCCCTCGTTCCATGGCCTCTTCTGAATCCTACTTGAACCTCTGGAAGTTCTCTGTCAATATATTCTTGCAGCTGTTTCTGTATTACCTTTAGTAAAGCTTTACTCATGTGGGATATCATAGAGATTGTCTGATGATTTCCGTATTCCATTGGGTCAACTCTGTTTAGAATGGGCATAAATACGGATCTCTTCCAATCATTCGGCCAGATAGTTGTCTTCCAAATTTCTTGGCAGAGATGAGTGAGTGCCTCCTGTGCCACCTCACTTTCTTCAAAGATTTCAATTTTTATTCCATCAATTCCTGGTACCTTGTTCTTTGCCAATTCCTTCAATGCACCTTGAACTTCCTCCTTCAGTATCATTGGCTCTTCATCATATGCTACCTCTTGAAATGGTTGAACATTAACCATTTCCTTTTGGTACAGTGATTCTGTGTATTCCTTCCATCTTCTTTTGATGTTTTATGCATCATTCAATAGTTTGCCCAGAGAATCCTTTAATAACAAAAGTTGAGGCTTGAATTTTTTTCTTCAGTTCCCCCAGCTTGGGAAATGCTGAGTGTGTTCTTCCTTTTTGGTTTTCTGATTCCAGATATTTGCAGATTTTGTTGTAATATTTGGCTTGATCTTCTTGAGCTGATCTTTGAAATTTTCTGTTCAGCTCTTGGACCTCCTCATTTCTTCCATTTGCTTTAGCACCTCTATGCTGGAGAGCAAGTCTCAGTGTTTCTTCTGACATCCATTTTGACCTTTTTCTTCTTTCTTGATTTCTTAATGACTTTGATTTCTTCATGTATGATATTCTTGATGTCATCCCACAACTCTTCTGGTCTTCTGTCTTTAGTGTTTAATAATGTATCAAATCTGTTCTTCAAATGCTCTCTAAATTCAGGTGGGATATATTCAAGGTCATATTTTGGCCCTCGTGGACTTTTTTTCATTTTTTTCAGCTTCAGTTTGAATTTACATATGAGTAATTGATGGTCTGTTCCACAGTCTGCCCCTGACCTTGTTTTCACTGATGATATGGAGCTTTTCCATTGTCTATTTCCACCGATGTAGTCAACTTGATTTCTATGTGTTCCATCTGGTGAGGTCCATGTGTATAGTCGTCTCTTATGCTGTCTAAAGAAGGTATCTGAAATGAACAAATCATTGGTTTTGCAGAATTCTATCATACAATCTCCAGCATCATTTCTATCACCAAGGCCATATTTTCCAACTACTGATCCTTTCTCTTTGCTCCCAACCTTTGCATTCCAATCATCATTAAGTGATTGGAATGCAAAGACCTTAGTCTTTGCCTAATATAGAATTGGCATCCTGTGTGGTGGTGTGGGTTAATGCGCTGGACTGCAAAGTCCATGTGAACTTCAAGGTTGGCAGTTCATGCTCACTACCCACTCTTCAGAAATGGATCAGAATTGACATGATGGCACTTAACAACAATACAGAATTATATGTGATGCTAAGTGATCAACATCATTGATGTGCCAACCATAGGACTTCAAACCAGTTAATTATGTCCCTGCTGATAATTTACATTTCCCTCCAAATATGTGGGCACTGAATCTGAATGTACAAGATAAAGTGGGATCTTTAAGACTCACCAGGGGACAATGCTAACACAGATTCTGATTCAGTTTACCTGTGGTGGAAATGCTAATTCTCAGGAGGGGCTTGAACTAAAATGAACTAATTTGAAGCCTTCACCAACCATCAAACAAACCTTGTGTTTAGGATCCTGTTTAATATTCACAATTCTCTGAGATACTATTTTTATCTTTAATTTACAGATTAAAACACAGGCTTAAATGATTATGTAATCAATCAAATATAGGACTAGTAAAAGGTAGGGTTGGAGCTCAAATAATATTATTTGATTCTAAATCTTATTATCTTATCCTTGGCATTTTTCTGTCTTGCTACTTATATTTTCTTTATTGGCAATACTAAAGTGATATTGTTGTTTTTGTTAGATGTCATTCTGTCAGTTCCATCTCATGTACAACAGAAACACTGGCCATGCCCACAAGCATTACCGTAGTTGAGTCGATTGTTGTAGCCATGTGTTAATCCAGCTCACCGAGGGCCATCCTCTGTTTTGCTGACCCCCTACTTTACCCAGTACAATATGTTTCTCAAAGGACTGGTCCCTCTGATATCATGTACAAAGTACATGAGACAAAGAGCATTCTGGCTGTACTCCCAAGACAGATTTGTGATGTTGTTGTTGTTAAGTGCCATGGAGTGAGTTCGACTCATAGCGACCCTGTGTAGGGTTTCTAAGGAAAGGCTGGTGGGTTTGAACAGCCAACCTTGTTGCTAGCAAGTCTATTGAACATGGAACCTGTTTCAGAAAAAAAGAAATTGATGACAGAATGGAAGGGCAAAAGTGACAAAGAAACATCTGGCTTATTCAAAGAAATTGCAAATGAAAATAGGGAGACTGACATGTTTACCTAACACATGTGACCAAGTGTGTGGACCCCTAAAGCAGTCACCTTGTAAAGACATATGTGTATTTGAACAATGTCATCGTTGCTGTAACATATTTTCAGAACTGTTTTAGCTCTGACTATCTGTGTAGATACCTGATTGTGTTTAGGGTTTGTTTGTTTGTTTAACAAAAACGGCATTATCCAGTTTTTCAATGATTGCTTACTTAATTTGCTAGATTTGACTTTAAACAGTTTACTGGATATTTTCCAAAGTTAAATCCACACTCCAGAAAGTGGTGATTTGCTAACATTGTTGGCATTTCTTACAATTGTGATTTAGATTATCAATTTAATTCCTAAACCGTACATTTATAATTGTTTTGAGCTATGGCAGCAAACTAGAGTCATCCATTAATAGTTTACAGCATTTGATGGTAAATATTTTCAACAGTGCAATCTGAATACATTAGACTATGTTTGAAAATAAATGAAAAAGGAAATTTTGTTATTAAAAGAAAGGGAAAAAAATGTTTGGATTAGATGAACTTTAGGTTCAAGCTATTAAAGGACAATTATGGAACTTTCTCAAAAAGAATCTTCAGTTGTAGGATTTCCTTAAAAAAAAAAAAAAAAAAAGTAGTCCTCACAAACCTGATTCAACAGTTTTAGCAGATCACCAGTTACCTGGTCAGAAACACCTGGAATTGTTCAACATGACAGCCATCCATATGAATAATCAAAGTTAAACTTCATTTATGATTGGGAAACCACAACAGAAGTCAAATGTCAGTAAGGAAAGTTTCAAATTACAGAAGATGCTGTTGTGTCTTAAATATGAAATTGACTATTTTCTTTTCTTCTATTTTTTAACTTTTTATTGTGAATTGAGTAAAGGTGTACAGACAAGATCCTCAGTTTTACATTCAATCTTATTTCAGCTCAGTGATTGCAACCTCATCCATACATCAACAGTTAGCTTGCTTTCTTCCTGGGGCTCCTATTTGCATTCCACCCACCTGCCCATCCCTTTTCAACAGTGTCCTTAGGCAAATATTGCCCTTCTGATTTTGCATGATTGGCCATTCCAAGGAGAGAATACCATACTAGTGTTGTTGTCCCCCCTGTATGCCTATGCACTGCTTGGCTGAAAACTGGACCACAAGGATGAGTTCCGTTCTAGATCTGAAGGGTGATTGATGATCATAGTATCAGGATCTTCCAGTCTCTTTCTGACCAGTAAGCTCAGTCATTTCTCTCAATAATTTTGAGTTTTGCTCCACACTTTCTCCCACTCCTCCTGGGACCTTCCAATGTGGTCCCTTTCAGAACAGTTGAGAGAGAAAGCTGGGCTCCATCCAGTTCCTCTGGTCTCAGAGTTGTAGAGATTGGTGTTCACAAGTTCCATCAGTTTGTTGGACCAATGTATTCTAAACATCTTCAATTCTCAGCACTCCTATTTCTTCCACACATGGAAAGACCAGTAGCTGCACCTTAGATGGCCACTCATGAGCCTTTAAGAACCCAGATGCTACTTAAAGTAGAATGTGGAGCATTGTCCACATGGGCTGTGCTATGCCAACTGACCGTGACAACCCTGAGACCATGATCCTGAGCCAGTGAATTACTCTCCCTTTTCTCCCACCCAGGTAACCATCAAAGAATATTTCTTTTAGTATGAAAACCTTTCTTGAGTTTTTACAATAGTGCTTTCATACAATATTTATCCTTTTGTGCTGATTAATTTTATTCAGCATAAAGTCCTCCAGATTCATGCATGTTTTGAAGTTTTTAACAGATCCATCTTTATTCTTCAGTGTTGATTGTATTCCATTATGCATTTCTACCAAAGTTTGGTTTTCCATTCTTCTATTGATGGGCATTTAGGCTGTCTCCATCTTTTTGCTATTATGAATTATGCTGTGATGGATATCAGTATGTATATATGTACTTGTGTCTTGGCGCTTAATTCTTGTGGGTATATACCAAGTAGAGGAATTTTGGGGTCATATGGTATTTCTATGTCCAAATTTCTGAGGAAGCACCATACCAGTTTCCACAGTGTTTGAATCACCAGCAATGTACGAAAATCTCAGTCTTTCCACACCCTTGCCAGCATTTGCGGTTTTCTGGGGTTTTGTTTTTGTTTTTAACTTTGCTATTAATTAAAACTATTTTTCAAAGAAAAGAAAAGTCTAAAGATTGGAAGCATAAATGTGCAGCTCAATTATACCAACAGGATCTCAGATTTTTCCAATCTTTCTTCTGCACCATCATTAGGGTATTGACCACCAATTCATATTATTGCTTCACCATTACAAGATAGTTGTTCCCAGAAGCTTTCCACAACATTCCAGGTAGAAAAAAGAGGATACGGCAAAGGAGAAACAAAGTACTGGGAGTAGTGTCTTGAGTCCTGGTGTGGCATTGTAGGATAACACTTGACCACAAGGTCAGTTTGAACCACAAGATTGGTGGTTCAACATCCAAAAAGAAGAAATAATAAAAATTAACACATTAACACAGCATCTCCAGCAACTAGAAACAGACCAACAGAGGGAACTTACAGTCACCAAGAGAAAAGAAATAATAAAGATCAGAACAGAAATAAATGAGAAAGAAAAACTATAGAAAGAATCAACAGGACAAGAGGTAAACCATTGGCAAACTTAACAAAAGAAAAGAGGGAGAAGACACAAATAACATGCATTAGAGATCACATGGGAGATGTCACAACAGAACCAAATGAAATCAAAAGCATAATAACAGAATACTATGAAGAGTTGTACTCCAAACTCACAGAGTGAAGTGGAAGACTTGAACAGACCCATAACAATAGAAGAAATTGACCAAGTCATCAAAAAACTCCCAACCAAAAGAAATCCAGGTCTAGATGGCTTCACTTGTGAGTTCTACCAGACATTCAGGGAAGACTTGTCACCAATCCTACTCAAATTATTACAGAATATACAGGAGGATGGAAATTTTCCTAATACATTTTATGAAGTAAGCATAATCCTCATACTAAAACCAGGGAAGGACATCACTAAGAAAGAAAACTACAGACCAATATCCTTCATGAGCATAGATACAAAACTTCTCAACAAAATCCTAGCCAACAGAACACAGCAGCACATCAAAAAAATAATACATCATGACCAAGTGGGATTCATATCAGGGATGCAGGATGGTTCAACATTAGAAAAGCAATCAGTGTAATCCACCATATAGACAAGAAAAAACAAAACATGAGCATATCAATTGAAACAGAAAAGGCATTTGACAAAATCCAACATCCATTCCTGATAGAAACACTCAACAATGTAGGAATTGAAGGGAAATTCCTCAGCATAATCAAGAGTATATATACAAAACCAACAGCCTACATTACTCACAATGGAGAGAAACTGAAAGCCTTCCCTCTGCGAACAGGAACCAGACAAGGATGCCCTTTGTCACTACTTCTATTCAATATTGTGCTGGAAGTCTTAGCCAGAGCTATATGGCAAAATAGGAAAATCAAGGGCATCTAAATTGGCAAAGAGGAAGTAAAACTCTCTATTTGCAGACATATAGAAAACCCCAAAGACTGAGTAAAAAAAGCTACTAGACCTCATTGGAGGATTCAGCAAAGTGGCTGGGTATAAGATCAATATACAAAAAGCAGTTGGATTCCTGTATACCAATAATGACAGTGCTGAAAAAGACATTAGGAAAACAATAGCATTTACAATAGTCACCCTAAGGATGAAATATCTAGAAATAAATGTAACCAGAGAAGCAAAGGACATAGTCAAAGAAAATTAAAGAACACTACTACAAGAAGAACCGACTCGATGGCACATAATAACAACAACAACTACAAGAAACCAAAAGAGACTTACAAAAATGGGAGAATATACCATGCTCCTAGATAGGAAGACTTAACATTGTGAAAATGTCAATACTGCCCAAAGCAATTTACACATATATTTACACACAATCCAGATTCCAATGACATTCTTTAAAGAGATGAAAAAAACAATTACAAACTTTATATGGAAAGGAAAGAGACCAAGGATAAGCAAAGAACTGCTTAAGAAGAAGAACAGGGTGGGAAGCCTTTCACCCCCTAATTTCAAAATTTACTACACAGCTACAGTGGTCAAACAGCCTGGTACTGGTATAATGAAAGATGCATTGATCAATAGAACAGAATTGAGATTCCAGAAATTAACCCATCCACATACAGCCAAATGATTTTCCACAAAGTACCTAAGTATATTGCATGGGGAGGAGATGGTCTCTTCAACAGATGGTGCTGGCAGAATTGGAAAGTGATATGCAAAAGATTGGAACAAGACCTTTACCTCACGCCTTACACAAAAAACACTAAATGTGAATCCTAGAATTACAAAGGTCATCAATGAAAAATTAAGGGAAAATGTGAGAGCTCTAACACAGGGCATGCACAGACTACCAAACATTTTGAAACTTACACAAACAAAAATAGACAAAATAGATCAATGGGACATACTAAAAATAAAAAACTTATGTGCATTAAAAGACTTCATCAAAAGAATAAAAAGGGAATCCACAGAATGGGAAAAAAAAATCTCTTGCAACAACACATTAAACAAGGGACTAATTCCCAAAATATATAGGAACCTACAACACCTCTGCAAGAAAAGGACAAATAACCCAATTAAAAAGTGGGCACAGGACATGAATAGACATTTCACGAAGGACAGGATCTGGGCAGTCAACAAACAAATGAAGAAATGTTCATGATCACTAGCCTTTAAAGAGATGCAAATCAAAACAACGATGAGATATCATCTCACACCAGCAATAATAGCAAAGATCAAAAAAGTAGAGGACAATAAGTGTTGGCGAGGAAGTGGAGAGACTGGGACCCTCCTACATTGTTGGTGGGATTGCAAAATGGTCCAATTACTCTGGAAAACATTATGGCACTTCATCAGAAGGTTGGAAATAGAGGTATCTTATGATTCAACAAATCCTCTACTTGGTATTTATCCACAAGAAATATGAGCCATAATGAGAGTAGATATATGCACACCTATGTTTATAGCAGTACTATTTACAATAGCAAAAAGATGGAGGCAGCCTAAGTGCACATCTATGGAAGAATGTATAAATGAACTTTGGTACATATAAACAATGGAATAGTTCGCTACCCTAAAAAATAACAAGGAAGCTTAAAGCCACCACATAACATAAAGACATTATGCTGAATGAAATCAGTCAGTCACAAAAGGAGTAATATGGCATAGATCCATTATTGTAAAAGACTAAGAAAAAGCACCCACACTGAAAAGGGGGTGTACCAAGAAGCAACATCACAATAAGTGGAGAAAATATTGAAATTATCAAGGATTTCATTTTCCTTGATTACAATCAACATGCATGGGGCAGCAATAAAGAAATCAAACAATACATTGTATCTGGAAAATGTGCTGGAAAAGACCTTTGTAAAGTGTTAAAAAGTAAAGACAGACGTCTCTTTGAGGACTGATGCATCTGAATCAAGTCACGAGATTTTCAATAGGCATTTGCAAGCTTTAAAATGAATAAGAAAGACCAAATCAGAATGAACACATTTGAATTATGGTGTCGATGAAGAATATTGAATGTATCATTTTCTGTCAGAAAATCAAACAAATTTTGTCTTGCAATAAACATAGCAAGAATATTAAAAAAAGAAAAAAAGATTGGTGGTTCAAAATCAGCAGCCAGTTTTCAGAAACACTATACAGGGTTGGTATGAGTTGGAACAGACTCAACGACACTTAACAACAACAACAACAATAGTGGTATCTAGTACTCCTTGATCAGGAAAGCAAAAGTTTTCTCAGACAACCCCTCAGTAAATATATGTTTGCATTTACTTTGCCAAAATGGCATCAAGCAGTCACTACTCACTGCAAGTAAACTGGAAAATCTGATATTCAATTTTCCCCTCTATAAATAGAGAAAAAGGAGGAGTTGAGAATACATTTTAAGTGAGCAGAAGACTTACATTTTACTGGGTAGTATGTTTTCACACTTTGCCTCACTAAAACATCACACCAATCCCTGGAGGTGGTCCTTTTCTTTCAATTTTTACCAGTGAGGAAAGGGTAGCCTAAAGTAAGAAAAATGTCCAAAATCACCAATTTAAAGCATTGAACCAATTCTTATGAAACTCCAGAATCCATGTTGTCTGACACGGCTGAAAAAAAAAAGTCATAATATCATACAAACAATGCTTTCTCAAACACTCAATGTTGGACTATTAAAGGGAAACATGAAGGATCGTTTTTTTAAATCCTATGGATTTTCACACAAAGATGTAGGTCTTACATGAAATTCCTAAAAAGAAAAAGCCAAGGCCTAACGACCCCCATGACACCCCCAGTGGTGATTACTGGTGGAAGATAATACAGATGATGAATTACTTAATATCTGCCCTATGTATTTGGGTTTATATATCTTCTTGATTTGCTTTGATTATCATGTAGTTTGTAGTTGTTGATGTATGCCTAAGAAACTACTCTGACCTCTATTTTGCCTTGCACATAGATAGAAGAGGTCTTGATGTAAATCAGGTCTTAGTGTGGCACTGTAGGATAAGCACTGGACCACAAGGTCAGTTTGAACTTCAAGGTCACCAGTTCAAAATTCACCAGCTGCTGCTCAGAAGCCCTATACAGGGTTGTTATGAGTCAGAACTGACTTGACGACACTTAATAATAGCAACAATAATCACATTAATAAAAGTAGGAAATAGAACATAGTGTCTTGTTCCAGTATTAAACACTCACTTCTCAAAGTTGTATTAATACTATGATATAGATTAGTGTGGGATGTTGTTATTGTTGTTGTTAAGTACCATGGAGTCGGTTCCGACTCATAGTGACCCTGCACAGGGTTTCCGAGGCTGTAAATCTTTACAGGAGCAGAACGCCTCATCTTTCTCCCGTGGAACTGCTGGTAGTTTCGAACTGCTGACCTGGAGGTTGGCAGTCCGACTCATAACCACTACGCTACCAGAGCTCCTTTAGTGTGGAATAGGTTAAGAAATTTTAGTAGATTATATATTTTGCAGGACAATGTATTTTTTAATACTTTGGGGCTATTATATCGTTATCTTCTAGAATAATTTCTGAAATTTACATCTATGTGTGTGATTCTTGCCAATTCAGTACAACTGTGTGACACACCAGGCTCAAGTTCTCCCATTAATGCTGAGCGAGTTGATATGTCTTAATAATAATCTCCCACTGTGTTAAGTCCTTCCAGGTGTAATCTTATGTTTCACAAGGTTAATACATTTAATGCATGCACTTACTGAGGAGGTCTTTATCACGTCTTCAATTTTTCATTTTTAAATTTACTATTCATTTCTTTAGTCTGTTTTTCAAAGTGTCAGAAAAACAAAAACACCTTTATTCCATTTGAAGGGTTCCCATGCCTTCCATTTTTGTTCTCCTAGTAGATGCAGTTCTAAGTTGCAGAAGAAGAAAAGAAGACCAAATAAAAGAAAACTTTGTAAAATACTTAATGTTCCAGATGCTTTAAAATTGCTGAAAAATCATTTGGAAAAAAGAAGATACTACTTGCAGACCAGCTAATGAGTGTTCTCTTCTTTTAAAAAAATGCTAACAGTGTTCAGAGAAAATAGTTTCATATCTTGCATATCTAGGTCTTTAGGAAATGGAGAGCTTTAATAATAGCAAATTTGTTTATAATTATGATTTAAAAACAATATATCACAAAATCTATTCACTCAGCCTCCACTGATACCAATTTTATAAACTAATATATTTTTTTCATTCTGTGCATTATGAGAACAATATAAGAGAAAATATTTAAATAATGTTTTAAGATGTCCTTGAAAAAGCTATTTACATAGTCAATTATTTTGCTAGTTATGTATAATTATATACACCCTGGTCATTATGCAAAAATAGCTTTTATGTAAAAATAGAGGATTAGCACATCAGGTCCCAAAATGCAGGATGACTACATCATCCCTTAACAGTCCTGGTGTAGCACTGTGGGATAATGCACTGGGCCACAAGGTTAGTTTGAACTGCAAGGATCGCAGTTCAAATTCACCAGCTGATCTTTGGAAACCCTATACAGGGTTACTATGAATCAGAACCGACTCGATGGCACTGAATAACAACGACATAACTGCCAAACCACTAAGATTCATGGCCAGCCAAGCTGACATATAACCTTAACCATCACAGCCAGCATTACTTTCTCCTCCCACCTCAGTAGTTGCTACTGCCAAAACGTATGTCATGAATGCACAAAAATAGTAGGTTTTTTTTTATTGTTTTAAATGTGAAATGTCAGATAACAACATAAATGGGAAGTAGGGATATTGTATGCACTGTAGGATAAGCACTGGACTGCTAATCATAGGCCAGTGTTTAAAACCCACAAGCTGCTCCTTGGAAACCCTATACAGGGTCACTATGAGGCAGAACCAACTGTATGGCACTTAACAACAACAGGTGTATTGTATGCTAGAACTCTGGTGGCACCGTGGTTAAGTGCTTGGCTTCTAGTGACTAAAAACCCACCAATCACTGTGCGGGAAAAAGATGCGGCAGTCTGCTTTCATAAAGATTGTAGTTGGTGAGTGTTGTCCAGCCACTTCTGATTCTTAGCATCATCTTTCTTCTGAGGAGCGGTTGGTGGTCTCAAACTGCTGACCTGTGGTTAGCTGTCCAGTGCTTATCCTACAAAGGCACCATGCTCTCTCTGTAAACATTACAGCCTTGAAAACCCTATAGAATGGCTTTGTCCTATAGGATGTCTATATATCAGAATTAACTCCATGGCAATGGGTTTGGTTTGCCGACCTTGTGGTTTGCAATTTAGTGTGTATCCTGTAGAAGATTGGAACTCTTTATGGAAGCAGAGGGCTATATCGTTCACAATCATTGTGGCTGCTGAGTTTAAAACCAGGGTTCCATTAATAAATTGTTAAAGTCCACAGAGTCGTTTCCAACTCATGGTGACCCTGCAGAGGGTTTCCGAAACTTTAAATCTTCAATGGAGCAGAACGTCTCATCTTTCTCCCGCAGAGTGGCTGGCCGACGCGAACCGCCGACCTTGTGGTTCGCAGTCAAATAGCTGTCATAAAAAAGAAGAGCTACTCTACCAAACATAACGTCTTGTTTTCTCTCTGCCTCCTGCTTTCTCTAGGCTGATATAAATCATCAGTGTTAAAAATATAGATGTCAGTTACACAGTGCCAGAGAAGTGATGCTCCCCAAACTCTAATAAACATAAATAAATACCGTACATAAGGCTCTGGGGAAATTGCTCAGGGTGCTGATCAGGTGGTGTTTTGTAGCCATATCAAAAAGACACAGTACCCCAGTATGATGATAATGGACAGGTGAATGTAAGATAGCAATCTATTCATCCACGTAGGGAAATAAACTATCCTGTAAGGCTTTCCTATAAATAAAATATTTGGGGCCTGTGAACTGGGTTCTGCGGATCATTAAGAAAACTGAAAGAAGGGGAAAAAAAAAAAAAGGATCCGGGGAATTTTGAAGTGGGTGGAGGCGATGGGGAGACTGCAAAGCAAAAGTTCAACGTGCCCCACAAAGAGTGTATAAGGGGAAAAATTGTTCTGTGTTTTCTACCTTCTGTGGGCTGCAAGGGTGAGACTGAGTAGGGTGAAAAGGAAAGGGGTAGCAGGTCAGGATAGAGAGAAGGAAGAGGCGGAGGTGGAGTCCGAAGCACTGTGCCTCCCTGCACACCTGCGAAGGCGGAGCTGCTCCGACCCGTGGCGGGGAGGGGGCACATTGGCCACAGGGGACCCAAAGGCTGGGCGGAATCCCTCACCCCATCAGGCCTTCTGGGACCTTGGAACCCAAGCACTAGTTCTAGTGCAGGGTTACGCCCCCACTGGCCTTGTGCAGTCTCCGCCCTGGCGGTGGTCTGCGGGGGGTTGTTTTATTGTTTTATTGCCCCCTCCCCCACCCTGCTGCCCGCTGGGATGTGACCCCAGACCCTTGGGGGAGGGCGGTGTGTTTGGAGCGCTGTCCCGCACTTGTCTAGCAGCGCAGAGTTGGTGGATGGAGTTAACTTGTCACTCGCTCTTTCACCTACCCCATCCCACTTCTCTTGCCCCCTTCCGCTTTTATTTTTCTATTTTAGGGTCTTCTCCTTCCTTAAGTGTTGCATGAACTGCTTTTCATAATCTACTCAACTGGAAATGACTGGCTGGGTTTTCAACTTTTCAACGCTGACAGAAGATGCCAAAGGGAGATTGGGGACAAGGGAAGAAAGTGAAACAGAGAGAGACTCAGAGGGAGGGCAGGGGGCTTCCCACTCCTGGAGGACAGACAGAATGATACATACTGTCATTAACGGGTTTGACCCACCCAGACCCCACCCTTCGGTTGCATCCATCACACAGTCATTACAAAGGGGCAGCGCTGTCACACCGCTTGCCCTGCTTCTGGGGCTCTCGGGCTGGCTTAATGAGGTGCACCCAGCCGGGGCTTTTGTGCAGCACGATTGAGGACCGACCCAGAAGGCAACGATATTAACAGCTGCTCACAGCAGCCGGGGCTGCACCGCCCCACAGCAGCCGCCCAGTCCAGACCTCAAGTGGATGGATGCCTCTGGAAGTGTCTTCCTGAAGGAACCCGTCAGGCAAAGGAAGGCTGGCAGGGCTAGTGAACTTAGATGGGGCTTTCCTTTCCTGCAGTTAAACTGGCTGGAGGCAAGTGCAGTCACTCGGGTAATTGTGGGGGGTGCTTGGGGAGGGGATGGTGATGGTGGCTTAAGCCTGTCCGCAAAGAGCGGCTGGGATCAATTTCCCCTTCGCCCACTCAACTTTCCCCTTTATCTTTTGTTCCATTCCCTCGGTTTTTCCCTCTCCGACCCTCTCCCTGGTGCGGTCTGATCCTTGTGTCTCTATCGGGTTTGATTTTGCATTTAAATGTTATTCTGATTGGTGAATGGTCTCTCCTTTTTGTTGTGATTACTAGAGATACTTTAGTCCTGCCTTCCCAGTTCTGCGTCCTGCACAAGCAGTTTTGAAAAATTAAGTGCAAAAAGCATGACAAAGCAATATGAGGTTGCCGTGGTAAGTGAACTTTTAAACCAAAAATTATCATTCCTTCTCGCGTGCTCATTCTGTTGCGGGGGTTGGAAGGGGAATCCTCATGCACAAAGGGCTGGGACTGGGAGAAGGGGTGGTGGTTAAACAAACAAACGGGGAGAAAAAAAACACAATAGTTCTAATTTTGTTTTTATCTCTACTTTGGTCAGTAGACCGGTTCTGTATTTATCTGTTTAGCACTATTCGTATGAGATGGATGCATTTAAAGTGGGTGTGAACTGGCAGTCAGCAGGGGAGAGGTGCAGGAGAAAGGGGATAGAACTACCTAGGTTATTGTCTGCTTTCAAAAGAACCGTGCAGCTCTGTCTGCCCCAACACACAGTAGTGGGGTCGTTCCAGATCCTTCTCCTGAAAGAGAAAAGGAACAATGGGGTCATCCGCAGCCAATACAACTCTGTACACTCACCTGCGCTGCTAGACCTCCCCCTTTCTTTCTCACACCTTCCCAGGTAGCAACATCAGAAGTCATCTTCTTAGGCAAATCTTAAAGTTGAAATGATGTTCAAATATGACATCTGGAAAGCTGTGGTTTTAAAAGCTTGGAGACTGTAGAAAAAGACTTGCTGCCATTCTCCCCACTACTCCCTTCTCCTCCCCCTTGTTCTGACTAAAGTGTACAGATTTACTTAAGGGTCTTTCTTTGAACAACCTCTCTTAATTCCCTATTTTAAAATACAAGGAATATTCTTGGGGGAGGCTTTCTTGGTTTTGTCCCTACTTCCCATTCATTTAATGTAAATAGATAAGATATTCAACCTAGTATTTGTGTCAAAATTAACAATTTCAAGTTTGTTAAAGGGCTCAACCTTTTCTCTTTTCTGGAGAATTTGAAATTGTGTAAGTCAGTTATTGTCTTTTTTGTTGTTGTTGTTAAATAATAATAGTGCTCAGTAGTCTTAAGTTTTTCGGTTTGTGGATCTAGTTCTTAAAATTGGCTAGGGCTGTTGCCATGGAAATGGCTGGAATGCCCTATATTGGAATGGGCCTGTATATTCTGAGGAAAGTCCTACTACGTTTCCTTATTTGAAGGATAAGATGAAAGCAAAATTACCTCCCTCCTCCCAGTAATTTTTCCCCCCTGTATTTGTTTTTGTTGAAACCATCCTTAACTTTCCCTTACATATATACAGATATGATTGAATGTGCCTGTGTTTTTCAGGATCATTTCTGAAATAAGGATTTTTAAAATTAATTATAAACTTCCTCTGACCATAAAACAGATTTTTTTTTTAACTCACTGAAGCTGTAACAAAGATAAAGGAATCGATTTTATTGGCCATATAGCTTATTTTAATGATTGATGAACTTTTTGTCTATTCTAGAAGAAGTTTCTATAATTTGCCAGCAACAATCACAAGAAAGTAGTAGCTTTTGTGGTAACTTTCCAAAGTCAGCATTGGTGCTTTTTAGCCTTGCTACTTGCAATTGCTAGTCTCAAAACAATTTTCTATTTGAGAGCTTACAAACAAAATAGCAAACTAAGTGGAATTGAGTTAGTAAACTTTGTGAAAATATCTCAGAACAGGTCAGAATAGAAAATAGTATGTTTTATTATATATATAATTGCAAGAAGTTCTGTTGGAAAGTTGGCTTTTCTTACAAATTGAGATTCTCAGACCACAGATAGTCAACTAACAAAGTTTTTAACTATATAATTCATTTTGGACTATGCTATTTAAATAATATAGCTATTTAATTTTATAATTAATTTTAACTACACTTGAAAATTTAGGCTTTTACTTTACACATTTGAACTAGACCTACATGATATTAAACTAAGAGATCACTATCTACTATTCCCATGTATATGTTTGCAAGAAAGTATGTCCTATACAGATGTAAAATTTGAATCTTTTGATACTTGAGAAAAACTTTTAGTCGAAGTTACTCTTTAGTACTCATAATCTCAAACAAGTCCTAAACTTTACAGTGTAGCTTTTCTTCTACAATTTACATATTGTTTCATTTGAAGACACCAATAAAAAATTATAATTGAAAGTTATCTTTAAGTGAGAATAACAGTGTATACAATGTGATTTCCTTTACAAATACTTACAATTATTGAATGACATATTCCTGTTACTTTACCTCCTTACACCATAATTCTGGGGTGGCTTTAGGATTTGGTCAATAATCGCAATATGGAAATTTCTTTATATCATAATTGGATACTATAATTGTCCATGTCCTTCCTCAGTGTTCTAATTATTTCACTGGCACATTCGATGCATAGTGGTCCTGATGTGACATTTATGTCCATTAGAATACGTGTTACAAATAACAGAATGTTTATAATGTTCTAAAGGACAAAATTCTAAGTGCTTTAATAAACAGTACTCTCGGAGAAATCACTCTAAGTAAATAGGTATCATAAATGAAGGAACAAAATGGATGAGATATAGAGATTGGAAGTGGGTGGTAACCAGGGTCATCTAATGTTACATTGCAGATTTTACCCCTTGAACTATATCTAGGGCACCAAATGTGTCTGTGAAGAAAAAAAGCATAAAAAGGAATATTTGTTATGGTATTACCATTTTAAAATGCAAAAATAGTCTTCATTTATTATAATTATTATTGTTCAAGCTTTTATTGTGATAATATATATAATCAACATTTTAAGCATTTTTAATGTACAATTCAATGTCATTATTATATTCACCATGTACAGTTATGTTTACAACCTATTTCTAAAAGTTTTTTCAGCGCTTCAAACAAACCTAAGTACCCTTTAAGCAATCACCCCTAGTAGTCTCCAGGCATTTGCCTATTCTAGAGATTGCATATAACACCCACTGCTATCCAGGAGATTCTGACTCCTGGCCACCCTATAGAACAGAGTGGGATCATAAAATATTTGTCCTTTTGTGTCTGATTTATTGGTATTAAATTTAGTGGGTATCTTATATCAACTACAAAATCTAAAATAGGTAAGTTAGATTTAATAGTCAGCATTTCTTGTCCACTACGATGATGCAGTCACTATGCGAAGGGCTTTCCATAGATGATCTCAGTTGACCCTCAGAACACTCTTGTTGTTAAGTGCTGTTGAGTCCATTCATACGGTAAGCTTTATTACTGCTAGAAACTGAGCAGTTAAGTCAGACAGTCCAGAAACAATGAAGTGAGGATTTGAATCAATGTCTACTTGACTTTTAAATTGGGTTTAGAACTAAGCAAAATGAGAATCAAGCAACAGAAAATATGAGCTAATTTACTAAATTCTTAAAGACCTTCATATCTCCAGAGAAGACCCACAAACTCTCCACAAATTTTGAGAAATTATTACCTGTTAATTTTGGCACTTTCTTTGATAAAATATTTGGAAGAAATATCTCACTGAGATATTACTTCTAACCATTTTCCTAAATTGGATTTGGAAACATTAGCCTAGTCTGGCTGCTTATTCCTCTTTGGGGACATTAATTATGGAGAATTTATTGCATTTACCATTTCACTCCAAACCATACTAAGAGAGAGAAAGAATAAATCAATTACAGTGACAAAAGTGTTTTAAGATCTGTACCAACAATGTCTACTTAATAAGAGGTAAACCTCACTGCAAACCCAGTTTCCTTAAAATCAAATAAATCCATTTTACTGACTTAAATGAGGTTTTATTTATCATCATAAAAGATTAAAAAATTTTTATTACACTAAATTTTGCTAAAGTAATAAAATAATATCGTATGTTATTGTTAAGTGCCATCAAGTCAATTCCCACTCATAGTGACCCAGCATAGGGTTTCCGAGGAGTGGTTGGTGAGTGTGAACCAATTGACCTTGTGATTCAAAGTGACTTTGCAGTCCAGCACGTTAACCTATAGCACCACACCAGGACTCCAATACCATATGGTTTTGTCAAATTTATTATTTGATTTTTTTTTGCCATATTATTTGGTTTCTATGTTAGCGTTTACCTTGATATCAAACCAAAACTAAATCTACTGCTATCAAGTAGATTCTGATTCATTTCAACTTTATAGGAAAGAGGAGAACTAACTGCCTGATAGGGTTTGTTTGTTTTGTTTTGTTTTCTGATAGGCTTTTCAAGGCTGTATTTCTTATGGAAGCTGACTGGTGGGTTCAAACTGCTGACTTCTCAGTTAGCAGCCAAGTGCTTAACCACTGCAACACCAGGACTCTGTTACCTTGCCATACTTATAATCAAATCACTTCTACCCAAATCATTCAGTGATTAGGGATACCCCAATTTTCACATTGTCCTTATTTAGGAAATTAACAAAACATGAAGATATAAAGCAATATATAAGATTCAAATGGAGGCCACATTATAAGATTCCTCTTTGAAAATTAAAGATGAGTAGACTTTCTAATAAATACAGTCAAAACATCCTTTTCCTTTAAAATGCTCTATTTTTGCTCTTTTGATTTATAAGATCTTTGGAACTGAGATATTGGAACATAGATATTTCATCTGCTGAGTTTTGTGTATTGATTAGCTTGGTTCTGCAAAGTGAAGAATTTAAGATTTTATCAAGATAATTCATTCAAGTTTCCCTAAGTACGAGTGAAAAAGTGTTTATGTCATTTACATCCAACAGAAAACTGCTCAATTTTTCACTTTTACCTGAAAAGAAATGAAAACATTCAGAATAACTCTATCTGCAATTTAGGTGCTAAATGGGCTCCTGATTCCTGATTTGTGTACATCTGTTTTTTTTGTTTTGTTTTTTTTAAGTGGATACATTTTTTTTAAATGTAGAGAGTTCACACTTTAAAATAGCATTTGAATTAATGCTCTTTTAAAAATGATGAACTGCTAAAACAACAACTCATGTATTTTATACGTTTCAAATTCCCATAAAGTGAAATCATTCAGATTTATCATGTTTAAACCACATTATGATGAGAGTTCCAATAGATTTTCAAAAAGTCAGATAGTTTAGACTTTTAAGAGCCGTGTTATAACAGGGAGAACTGTGAGACCTGAGCACTTCAGCCCCACAATATCCACAATCGATTGCATGTTACTCAGCTCTATTTCAACTTGACCTTGGAGACTGTGCCTTGAAAGATCCTTGAATTTTTACTCCAAAAACTACTTTTGGTTACTAGTCTTATTTTAAATAAGATTCAGGCTTAATTTTTATCATTGAATATTTTCTTATTTTTATCTTGATTTGGAAATTTAGATTACATGTCTATGTTTAAGTCCCAGAAAAGTGTCTTTCTTTATTTCCTTTAAATTCATCATAGTGTAGGGTCTGTATGCACAAGTGGTGAATGTATACAAATAAATACATAGAAATACAGTTATGGTTATAGAAGTATGAAAAATAAAGGAAAATCATTAAAGCAGTGTTTCAATTTTAAACTTGTGGGATAATGCTGCAAAACTGAATTCTATCTAATAATAAGAATATTAAGATTAATTGGTATTAATTAAAATCCAGATATGTTTTATGATACATTTATGGAGTCTGTTTTTGTATCCCTTTCCATTATTGCTTTCTCATAACTTTATATGAGTATACTTTTACTTGAAAAATAGGCAGATTTTATTGAAATTGAGAAAAAAAGAATTTTCACAAACATTCTGCACAAGTCCTGGAATTCTTCAAACTACTCATCTCAACTATCCCCATAAATTATATTGAACATGCTATCGTTACATGAAGTAGTCAAAGTAAAGTTACATATTGTTGACTTTCAAATCTTCTTGTAATATAAAGGATTTACAGCAAAGAACAGACTAATACAACCTCAATACCATCACATCGAATGGACTTTGCCAATGGCTGAGAATGTTAAAAAAGTCATAAAAAATTAATGAAATCTGGGGTCACTACCACTCAGAGTTAAGAATCAGCCTTTCAAAATTTTGCAGTGAAATAATTAACCACAGGGTAGATATTTTCATGAACTGATTAACATGATAAATATTTAATAAAATCTTATTTTAAAAAACAAATACTATTCTTAAGCGTAACAAGAGCTAAGATTGCTATAGAAATCTAAACTTTTGTGTTTCTAATTCTTCAATGCTTGATTTATCATCATGAAATTGGATATTGTGGCAGAGATTGCATTTAATATAAAAGTTGAATCTTCACATGGTGCCATAATAATGTGGTGTGTTTGGAGTAGAAATCAATGGCAGACAGTGAAATCTGCGAGACGCAGAATCAGTGGGACTGCCTTATCTCTCCAGGTCTGTAAAGTTCTCCATCTCTGACATGATGCTTCTTGTTGTTGTTAAGTGCTGTTGAGTCAGCTCCGACTCACAGCGACCCTGTATAGGATTTCCTTGGAGCAGCTGGTGGGTTTGAACTGCCGACCCGTAATTCACAGTCCAGTGCTGATCCAATGACAGGGTGTACTCACCACTTTTTTTTTTTTTTAAATCACTTTCTATTTAGTAGAAACTATTTGACTTTTCCTTCTCTGACAGGTTTTTGGCTTATACAGATACCAGCTTCTGGGGTCTGAGTATACTTCACTTAACAAACATGATTGCAGGCTTACTGGGTTTTAGGTATGGTGCTGGACCATGGGTATATCCTTTTGAAAAATGGCTGCCCAGTTAAGTAACACACAGTCTGTGTAGGAGATAGACAAGCCAACAAATGGTAATAATGCATAAGATCATTGTTATCAGAGGTTTGTATAAAGTGCTTTTAGGAGCACTGAGGAAACTCACACCAATATTCCTTCAGATTGGCTTCCGTGTGAATATTATAGAGTGCTTCTCAGTGGAGACAAAGCTTTGCTAACTTTCCACCCATTATTAAAAAAAAAAATTAATGGTGGACCTTCAAATTATATACAGAAAGAGGAAGTATATGTTTTTTTCTACTGAAATGTAGAAAATGTCTTACATATTGAAATGTACTTATAGTTGGAAAGGAAAGTTTTTAGAGTAGGGTGCTGAGGTTTTCAAGATTCATTAGTGTAATTTCTCAAATAGCCTGCCTTTGACAAATGTGCACAGCTGGGGAAGCCTTTAATATATTGATTATGTTAGTGTTTTGTTGCTAGTAGCATAATGGATAAGGCAAAGACTCCATTTCTATTCTTCAGTGCTCTACCAAAAAAAAAAAAAGTATCTTGCAATCCATGAAAAGCAGACAAAAGCAAAAGTAATTAAATTACATAAATGGTGAAGGAGATTGCCTGTGATATGGACTAGAATAAGAAAATGGGGTTGTAAGAAAGAGGTTATTTAAGAAGGAATGATATGAAAATGTTTTAAAATAGCAAAGAGAGTTCTGCTTCATAACAATAGAGTATCAACTTAAGCAATTTCACTTTCTTTTGTATTGCTTCCCCATTTACAGTGGTGGAAAGAAGTACTAGGAATCTGAAATATTTCTTACTTATGATTAAGTTTCATTGTTGATCAGGCTAAAATCACCTATTTTCTTTCCTAAACTCTCACAGTTTTTTACTGTGAAATACCTTCACTTTGGAGTGATTAGTACATAATGTCAGTATCATTACGCATTTTGCTCTCCATATCTTGGCAATACAGTTTAGCCCATTCCCACTGGGATTCTCTACTGGCAACAATTTTTTATTTCCCTGTGTTCATTTTTAGGAAAATCCTCTTAACATTGTTATATGTATTATTTCATAGGAAGGAAGCATGTAAAATACTCTTGAACTCATTTTACTTGTGAGTTTGAATAGCATTCCGATTAGAATGATTTCTCCAGAATTTTATAGGCTTGCCCAATCCAGCTGTATATTTTATATGCTAATGTAAATTCTATTTTTGTTCCCCTTGGGGTTTAAGTGATTATAATTGTTGCTCTTCAAAAGCCAAACAGATGATGATTGCTGCTTCAGGAGTATACCAAAAGAAACTGGCTTTCATTAAACCTGCTCATCCACTTCATAATTATCTCCATTTTATCTAGCTAAGAAGCAGGAAAAAATGGCAAGTACAGTTCATTGAAGCCAGTTCAGTTATTTAAACATCGCTTTATTGAACTAGCAGGAGGTGTTAAAGTAGGGGGAATGTTTTCATTCTAACACTGTTATGTACCCAGTGGCCCAACTCAAGAATCAGTTGAGCATCCAATGCCAGAGGCCACAGGGAACGAGAGGGGAGAGATTTTGAGCCATTCTGAGAAGAGTCCTCTAGTGGACACAATGAAGAGTACTGCAGTGACAGCTATTCTGATCTATTCTTTTTTACTTCTTCCTGTAAATGTAAAATAAATTTAGCCATTTAATGATCACTTTTTTAAAAGACCCAAGAATGTCCCCCATGTGAAAGGCAACTTTATTTATATGTCCTGTGTAATGCAAAGAAAGAAAGAAAGAAAGAAAAAGAAAAGGGGGCGCTGCTGTAGGGTAACTACTTGGTGTGGCTCTGTGAAGTAATGCGTTGGGCTGCAAGATTGTTTTGAACTGCAAGATTGGCAGTACGAGCTCACCAGTCACTCCTTGGAAACCCTATACAGGGTTGTTATGAGTCAGAACTGACTCAATGGCACGTAACAACAACTAATAGTAAGATTGGTGGTGCAAATCCACAGCCGTTCCTTGAAAGCTCTATACAGGTTCTCTATGAGTCAGAACAGACGCAGTGGCACGTAACATCGGCAACAACAGAAGAATGTTAGAGAGTAGTGGTGATGCAGTGATAACGCTCTCATCTTTTGTGAGGAGACCCAGGTTTAATTCCTGACCAATGTACCTCAAATGCAATCTTCTGTCAGTGGAGACTACTGTGAGGTTTAACAGGTTTCTGTGGCACTTCCAGACTAAGAAATACTAGGAAGAAAGGTCTACAAATCTACTTCTAAAAATCAGCTCATGACAACGCAATGAAGCACAATGGTTTGATCCCATTGTACACTGGGTAACCATGAGTTAGGGATTGACTTGACCACAACTAATAACAAATGATATCAAATCATGAGACTTACTTACATTAAGAGTCCTTTAAGAACTCTTCAAATCCACAAGGCATATGATCTGGCCATTGGTCAGAAAGCAAACTCTTATGGAAGCTGGTTTTCCTGAACAGGAAGAATATTGTCTCAATATTGGTTACAAAGGGGCTCTGCTATATCTGTTCTCTTGTCCTAGGGTGTGCGTGGAGGGGTGGCCTTGAACTTGGGTTGTATGAGGACAGGTTTCTGACCACAGACGTTGTTGGCTGTCCTTCTGATGGCACAGTGAGAGTCCCTGATCCCACACCCAGGAGAGTAGAAAAGTCCTAGTCCACAGCTGTTAGGCTTTCAGCTGTGAGAAAACAATTCTCTGCTGGTTAACTGAAAACCTCCAAGAAGCCTTCCTCTTCCCAGAATTTTTGAAGAGCCACATTCTAGAATCCAATTGTCTAAGACTAGACTTAGAAAAAAAACATTACTTTCAAAAACAGAGGAAAATGGAAGGGTCCATTTTTTCAGCAGATTTTCATTTTCATGTTTTATGATAGTTCAGCAAGTTTCATGCAATTTCATTGTTTTGAAGTTTCATGAGGTTATTTCCTTAAAACTTGATTTTTAAACTTTTGAGGACTCATATTGTTCTTGGTAGTCTTTTGGATAACTTACTAGAAAGTTTTATACATTAAAACATTTCTATAAAATTTTACCAGGTTTCATATGCTGTTGTTGGCAAGTGCTGTCGAGGCAGTTTCAACTCATAGCGAACCCGTATAGGGTTGCTGAGGAGTGGCTGGTGAATTTGAACCACTAACTATTAGCAGCCTAGTACTTTTCCTATAGCGCTATACCAAGGTTCATATATGAGTATATAATTTCCTTTTAGCTCCACAATAATTCCATGAAATAAGAAAGAAAATATTATCATTCTCATTTATATAAAATGAGAATTTACATAGGAACAAAGAGATGAATAGAAATTTTCAAATTAGAATCTAGGTACACCCTAACCAAACTGTCCCTAGTGCCATTGAGTTGGTTAAGATCATACAGGAGAGAGTAGAACTTTCTCATAGAGTTTCTAAGGATATCAGCTTTCTGGAAACAGGCTACCACGGCTTCCACAAAAATGGCTGTTGTGTTCCAACTACTGATCTTTTGGATAGCAACTGATCACTTAACCTATGAGCCCCCAGGGTTCCTAGAATCTATATATACTACCAAAACAAACTAAACCCACTGCCATCAACTTAACTCTGACTCACAGTGACCCTACCTGATGGAGTAGAACTGTTCTTTAGTGTTCTTTATAGAAGCAGATAGCTTCATCTTTTTCCCTAGGAGCAGCTGATGGGTTTGAACATTCAACCTTATGGCTAGCAGTCCAACATTTAACCCACCAGGCCACCATTGTTCCTTAGAATCTAGATGTATTAGCCCTTTAACCCACATTGTCTTGATATATTAACATTTAGAATACATAATGTTGAATTATATATAAACTGAAGACTCATATCTAAAACCCCAGGGGTATAATGTCCCCTAAGAATATTGTCCCAATGAAATAATCTACACCATTTGCATTCTTTCTTGGATGTAGGAAAAGGACATTTCAATAGCCTACACTTAAAATTCTCTAAATTAAAAGCTTTTTGGTGGTGTGGTAGCTCTGGGATTTTTTGATTCCTGTGTGGAGATCATCGAGGGTAAAAATTACTCTAATTTCCTGTCAACAGAGCCTGTAAGGGTCGGGTCATAAGGCTGAGCAACTTCTTATTGGAAAGGAAAATATGTCAACTACACCCAGCACTATACCCCTCGCAAAAAATCATGCAAACAATGATTGATCTCCCTTGCGCTTGTGATGGGACAGTAACTACCTTTGTTCCCCTCCCTGCTAAACCCAAGGTCTACCTTTGTTCCACTTCACTGCTAAACCCAAGGTCTGTGGGGACTATATCTCTTTCCCTTCCAAGGTAACAGACAGATTGTTAATCTAATCAATGAATCTCCACTAGTGGGAGGATATAAAGAGAGTCCTGGTTTGGGTTAACATGAGACAGTTACTCCCATGAAAAATGCCCTAATTTTGGTTGAGCATCAAGTAACTTAAAAGGGGTCATGTCAGACCAACATATATATTGTCCTGGTAGTTTTCTTTTTTTGTGGTACTCATTGAGGAGTCTGTTTACAAAGCTTGAAACAGTACAATTAGAAAGGAACCAAAATCAAGAACAAAATATAACTCGGATGAAATATTGATTTGGGGTTGTATTGGCTTATCTGCCTCTGTTTATTAAAGAGATGTAAAATCTACAAAACACAGCAAACACTAAACTCTACTCGTGTGAGTGAATGACTATAATTTCCCAGGGTTAGCTCATGTCTTTTATTTCATCTAACTCACAGGAAATTGTGGGAAGTCTCTCTGGCTTCACAGACATATAAATGTAAATAAATTATATATACATATATTTAATCCCAATTGCCTCTTTCAGCATAACAATGACTTAACAGCAAGACAACAAGCATAATGAGAAAAGAACAAATTTGGCAAATTTTCCAGTAGTCTGCTCCACAGAGTCAAACCAAAATGGTTCAAGCCAGGGTTTACTTTATTGTTATTGTTAAGTGCCATCGAGTCGATTCCTACCCATGGCAACCCTGTATAGGGTTTCCAGGGAGTGGCTGGTGAGTTTGAACCACTGACCTTGCAGTTAAAACAGACCTTGTGGTCAAGTGCTTATCTTACAACGAGCTCCACATCAGGATTACAGGGCTTACTTTAACTCCACTTTAATTGAGCAACTGAAAAATTCTTACTTTTTTGCTCTAAATCAGTGGTTCTTTAAAGTTATCCATGGTGGGCTACTCAGTAGAATAGCACAGGGTAGAGATCATGCATCAGTGCATTAAAGAAAGAAAGAAAGAACTATAAAAGAATGAGAGCATCCATAGGTAGGTTGCTGCAATGCACTGCTATATTGCTGCACTGGGCTTTCATTTCACTTGTTGTAGTATTAATTGGGAGTCCTAGTGTGGTTCTGTGGGTTAACGCGTTGGACTGCAAGGTTGGTTTGAACCACAAGGTTGGCGGTTCAAGCTCACCAGCTCCTCCTTGGAAATCCTATACAGGGTTGCTATGAGTCGGAACTAACTCAACAGCACTGAACAACACGAAGCATTCACTGAAGATATGCTCTGTGCCTGGTGTCTTCCTAGGCACTTGACAAGCATTTTTTTTTTTTTCACTCAGTGCCCAAAACATTTCTAAAAGGTACCTAGTATTTTATACCCATTTTACCATTGAGAATTCTGACATTTGATTGGTTGACCAATGTGCCCAAAGTCATGTACCAAGGACAGAAAGATACCAAGACAGAACAAGAATGCAGGTCTGTTTGGCAGCTTTTTAGCTATTAGGACCCTGAACTTGTACAGAGGTTTAATTCAGAATTGAGCATGGATGGCTGTATTTGATAGCTGTAATTTCCAAGCTACAAGTTTCAATTTTACTACTTTGACTACTCTAAAAATATCAGGAGCATAAAGGGATTGTTTCATTTTCTGGTATTAAAAGAGAGCCACTATTTTCATGTGAAAGAAGATATGGTCTGATAGGTAAGAGATACTTTAAAATTATAGGTTAAATGCTTTGCCTCCTTTGTATAAAGGTCACAGATGACTTTTTACCTTGGTTCTTAATTCAGAACAAAAGTAACTGCTTGTAAACTACCTTTTAGTTTCACTGCTAAGAAATGATTCAAATATGAGACAATGGTAGAAGAGCCTGATTTTCCTTCCAGGTCAATTTCTTATAAAAACTATTAGCAATTGAGAAAACAAAGCAAAAACAGTGCTGGTAAATGTAGTGTGCTATGCAATTTTAGAATTTGTTCTTTCTGATTTGGGGATGACACCAATATTTAGAATCATGATGACTCATGTCTAGGACTTAAATCTGTTTTTCATGGGTTTATACATTTTTCTCCTTGAATTGCACCCAAAATGCTTTTTTAATTGGCTCTAACTCATGCCCAATAAATTGGATGAGAATTGATGGCCATAGTCATGTTTGGTCTCAAATTACTCAAGCCCGCACCACAAGTCAAACGAGTGCGTGAGTGAGGGCAAGTGCCTTTATGTTCTCTGCTTCTGACAAATAACTTATGTTCAAAATGATCATAATCTATATCCAAAATTATGTTTGTAGTTTATAAGGCTTAAAAGATAGTAAAAGAGCCACTTGTTATATATCATATTAAATTTAAGTTTCATGTTTTCTTATTTTGGTGATGTTTCTTGATGCTTTCCTTTGCTGTGCTACCTATGCCACACATTTAATCATAGAAAGTGTTTAAAGACAAATAATAAACTCGTATCAGTTATTCTGATAGCACTTGTACCTATTGTTAGACTCCTGGCCATGATACTAGAATATTTAAAAATAGCAAATGATGATAATTGATGCCATGATATTAGAATCTTTATAAACTTAAAAAAAAAAGTGAGGATGTCCAAAAAACCGTACCACTCTCATAGACTTGAGAGACAGTAGCCAATTTGCAATTTTCTAAAGACTGATTTTAAAGACAAAACTTAAATAATTTGAAAATTGAATTAAATCATTCAGGTAACAGTTTAGGGCATTGAAATCATAGTTAACCACATGATACCTGTCAAGAAGCCAGTTTTTGTTCAGTACCACTATAATGATTTGTTCTAGTGTGTTTTTCATGCATTTGTGTGCACAAATATGTCTTAGAAGTACAGTCTAAGTACATCCTTGGAAGCAAGGATGGTGACACTTCATCTCTAATACTTTGGGCATGTTATGAGGATGGATAGGAGGGAGAACCTCCTCATAACATGCCCAAACTATTAGTCCCTGGAGAAAGCGTTATGCTCAGAACAGTAGAGGGCCATTCAAAAACGAATCTCCTCAATGAGATGGAACGACCCAGTGACTGCAGAATGGGTTAAACATAACAAGAATTGTGAGGATGATGAAGGACCAGGCCATGTTCCTATCTGTTGTACACAGGGTTGCTATGAGTCAGCACCTACTCCATTGCACGTAACAACAACGAGTGCCCTAGAAATATAGACAAATCACCTTAAGGGCTTTCTTTACTAGTTGGGAATGAAGGTTCATATCTGAAGATGGCCAAGTAATTGTGTGAAAGGGAATAATAAAGGACGAGAATAATTAAATGAAAAGTAAAATATCTCCTGGCTAGAATATAAACTGGAGTCCAGTGTGGGATAAAGCACTGGACCGCAAGGTCGATTTGAAACACAAGGTCAGAGGTTCAGACTACAAGCTGCTCCTCGGAAACCCTACACAGGGTCAATATGAGTCGAAACCAACTCAATAGCACTTAACAACAACACAATATAAAATAGACAGATGATAAGTGAAGAAAATATAGTGGATGATCTTGTGTATAATGAATATTGTTATTGTTGTTGTTGTTAGGTGCCATCGAGTCAATACCAACTCATAGTGACATGCACAGCA
>NW_006408583.1:1562429-1619792 GCF_000296735.1 Chrysochloris asiatica
TGGTGAGGTCCATGTGTATATTTGTCTGTTATGCTGTCTAAAGAAGGTATTTGAAATGAACAATCATTGATTTTGCAGAATTCTGTCATGTGATTATTAGGCTATCCTAATCAGACAGGATGAAGTGTGGTCGCTCTGTAAGAGAAGCACTGTATTCTGAACCACAGTGTCAGCAGTTCAAGCCCAATAGTCCATCTCAGGAGAAAGACGAGACTTTCTGTTCCTACAAACATTCATAGCCTTGGAAACCCTAAATAGGGTTGCTACGAGTCGGAACTGACTCGATGGCACTTAACAGCAACAGCAATCAGACAGGATAAGTATATCTGATGTCATAGTCTAAAAAACTGATAGAATAATTTGTGAAAGTTGTTATATGTCTGTTTATACAGATTTATTCTTTAAAGGCATTAACTCTCAAGTTTGTTTTAGTAAGTGGACAATATTTTGTTTTAAATTATAAAGCTCCAGGGCTGTTATCACTCCTTTATGAATCTAAGTTGTCTTTTAAGAGGCCCCTGATCCTTACCACTCAGGGTCTACCAATTGCCCCCCCTGGCAGCTGAAGGGCCTGAAGCTTGAACTTCAGTTTATTTAAGAAGCAAATTACCCAATTATCAGTTTTATCTCTCATCCATGTGTCAGCGATAGCATGGCAAGACATAAGAATATTAATATTTCCCATATTAAAAAAATTTTTGTGTTCAGTGCAATTTTCCTTGTGCTTTTGTTCTCTTACAAGTGTTGGGATATCTTTAATTTTTGCTACATTCCTTTGAAATTACTGAATTTTACATCTGAATGGCCTTTAGAGATCTTCTAGTGAATAATGGTTAAGAATTTAGGACCTAGAACTAGATTACCTGAGATCCAATCTTGGTATGGTTCAGAACTGATTTGACAACAACAACAATCTCAACTCTGTTGATTTCTGATTGTGAGATCTTGGGCAAATTACCTTACTTCCTCAGTTTCCTCATCTGTAACATGATAGATTTATTTTGAGAATTAACTTATTTAATGCATGTAAAGCATTGGAATGCTACCTAATACATAACTCAATAAATATTACTAGTTATTTTTATTAATCCATTCTTCTCCTGTTGACATATGAGAATTACCAGAGTCTGAGTAACTGAAGGGAATCAGTTAGTTAGTGGTATAAAGGACTTATGCCTCCTTTCTCCTAGTTTAAGGATCTTGGCTCAGTACCATAGTACATCCTTCCCAGAAGTGTTTTCAGTGCCGTCCCTTGGGCATAAAGATGTCTCGGAGGTAATTTAGACTAGGCATGTTACCTGCCTAATAAGTTCTGGTTCCTCTTTCTTATAACTTTCCTGGACTTTTTGACTGAAGAGTGTTATTTGTTCATAACCCCATCACTTTCTAAGTTTGTGATGTAAATATTTTGGCCACCAGATCAAATAAACTGAGTCATTAACATTAGTCCCTCCTTTATATCAGTCAGCTCCCTGCTCCCCCATTTCTATTATCCTCTGTCACTTCATTCCCAGAAGTCTTAAGAGCTTTAGAGAAGCTACTTCATATTCCTCATTTTAGTAGTGATTTCTAAACTTTTGAGTCTCTTCCTGTTGTTGTTGGTAAGTGCCATAGAGTCAACTCCAACTCATAGCCACTCTGTATAGGGTTTCCGAGGAGCAGCTGTTGGGTTTGAACTGCTGAACTTGTAGTTTGCAGTCCAGGGTTTATCCTACGGGGCCACGCCTATTTGGCACTTATAAAAACTCACATTGTCAATATGTACATCCTGTGTCCAGTAGCTTTATACCTGCTTGTACGCCCCTCTGCCAGCTTTCAAAATCTTTCAGGATATGGCTTCACAGTACCTTGCTGTTGTTAGTTGTGGATTCAATTCCAATTCATGGAGAAGCCCTGTGTACAGAACATAGTGCTTTCAAGGCTGTGACCTTTTGGAAACAGATCACCAGGTCACACTATCAATGTGCCGCTAGGTGGGCTTGAACCACAAACCTTTTACTTTAGTAGTTCAGCACTTAACCATTTATGCCACCCAAGGATTCCTTCATAATACCTAGTTGTTGTTATGTGCCGTGGAGTTGGTTCCGACCCATAGCAACCCTGTACAGGGTTTCTGAGGCTGTAAATCTTTATGGGAGCAGAAAGCCTCATCTTTCTCGCAGCTGGTAGTTTCAAACTGCTGACCTTGAGGTTCGCAGCCCAATTCGTAACCGCTACACCTAGCCAATCTTATATTCTACTGCTCTCCAGCCTGCTTCCTCCATTAGAGTCAGCCCATCTCCTCCCCAAATATCCTGCTCAGTTTACCTCTGGGCCTCAATTAGCTCTGAATACACATAGGCATACACACAGAGACACTAACCCAGGACAGTTACTTCACTCATATCTTCTGAAACTCGGAGGAATAAAACACTGTAGTATATATTGATGTTTTCCTCTTTTATAAAAATCTTACAGAGGAGCTTATACTTTCACGTTTTCCTTTGATATGACTAAAATGGGGACATGCCTCTCTTTTTGTATTCATTGTACATCTAGGAAATATTAGTATTCTAGAAAATATCAGTGCTCTATGAGTTAAGTAATGAGCACTGTCATAAAAGAGAGACTTCATTTTATTGTTTGCTCATGGAAACTAGAAATAGCAGCAAGAGGGAAAAAAGAAATTTCACCATAAACTGTGTCAAAATAATTCAAGGAAATGTCTATTTGTTACTCAAACAGTTTAAACAGTCTGTAACACCATTCATTAATGTTACATCTTCTAACTCATGTTTACAAAAACTGACATTTCAAACAACCATATTCTCTAATATCTCACATGAGAATGACAGTGACCAAAGGAATAAACATTTATTTCTAGTGTAACAGTATTCTCAGCATTTCTAAAAATGCATGTGCCCATGCTCGATCACAGAAATAGATTTTCCTGTTAGTCACATCAACATGAAGGGTTAAAATGAGGCTGTTGTGAACTGACGATAAACTAACTGCAGGAGGCTGTTCTGAAGTGTATGTGATATGATTCTTCTCGGTTGCTAATTATACTTCCTCATAAAAGCCTGGCAGTCACATCACTGGGCATGATCTTGGATGGGTCAATCTTATCAAATTACAAAATAGATTTAGGATACAGATATGCCTAGTGAAGTTTAAAATAAAAAACATTTGTCTGCTTTCCATTGCACTCTATAATGATTTTGACCTTAAACTTCTGTATCATCTCACTTCTCACTGGAAGTTCACCCTGAAACTCTTTCTATGTAAATCCATAGCAAAATAAACTCAGGATGGAAATGGAAAACTGTACACCGTAAACAAGCTTTAGTCTTCTTTTGATATTTTATGTTCTATATGTTTAACTAAGGAGCTCTGGTAGCGTAGTGGTTGTGAATCGGGCTGCAAACTTCAAGGTCAGCAGTTCGAAACTACCAGCCGCTCCGCAGAAGACAGATGAGGCTTTCTGCTCCCGTAAAGATTTACAGCCTCGGAAACCCTGTACAGGTTCGCTATGGGTCGGAACCGACTCCACGGCACTTAACAACAACAACAACAACAATTTGTTTAACTATGTCAAGTGGACGACATTTCTCCATTTTGTTTTGGTCAAAACAGAAATTTATTATAAAAAGCATATTCTCTTGTGTCCTTTATATAATTTGCCTTTATATTCCTTTAGATGTTTGTTTTGATAGATTTTTCAAGCATAGACAGCCTAAGACAGAAATCTAGAGCAGAAAGTACTATTGGCTATGTAAATAGAATAAATATAATAGTCTATAAAATATGTATGGTGAAAGGGAATGATCATGGGGAGAGGTGACAGATGAAATTGAAACTGATTACTTTCAAGGCCTTAAATCACTGTTGTTAAGTGCCGTCTAGTTGGTTCTGACTCATAGCAATCCTTTAGAGGGTTTCTGAGGAGCCCTTGGTAGGTTTGAACTATAGACCAGTTAGTAGTCCAGTGCTTATCCTACATCGTCACACCAGGACTCCCATAAATACTAGCAACTTTTAAAATCTTGTCTTAGAGTTAACACAGAATGGTAAATAATGACAGTATATGCAGTACTGGTGGGGTGCTATTGGATAAGCACTGGACTGCAAAGTCAGCAGCTTAAACCTACCAGCCTGTTCTTGGAAACCCTCTACAGGGTTGCTATGAGTCAGAACTATAAGTCAGAATGGAACTGAACAACAACATGCATATCTATCGAGTCTTGGTATGGTGCTGTAGGATAAGCACTTGACGCTAACAACAAGGTTGGTGGTTCAAACCCATCATCAGCTCCTCGGAAGCATTATTAGCAGGACACAACTTGATAACACTTAACACAAGATGAATATAAATACTTGAATAAGAAAAAAAATCTCTTGGCATAAAACAAAAATATTTTAATTTGTGATGGTATATATTTGACTTAACTTGATTTCAGTGAGTAGTTAGCTAAATTATTTGTTGTTGTTAACTGCTGTTGAGTCTATTCCAACCCATAGCGACCTTGTATAGGGTTTCCAAGGAGCAACTGGTGAGCGTGAAACCAACCTTGCAGTTCAAATGACTTTGCAGTCTGATGCATTAACCCAAAGCGCCACACCAGGACTCCTAGCTGAATTATAAAATACACTTAATCCCAAACACTGACATGGTGAGCTTACCTAAAGTAATACTATTGTTAAGTGCTATTGAATTAGTTCTGATTTATAGTGACTCTGTATAGAGTTTCAAGAGGCAACTGATGAGTTTGAATCACTGACTTTGTGGCTAATAAATAGTCCAATGCTGATCTCCCAGTGCCACACCAGGACTCCAACTAAAGTTATAGTTGTTTTTGTTGTTAAACGCTGTCGAGTCAGTCCTGACTCATAGTGATCCTCAATAGGGTTTCCAAGGAGCGGCTGGTGAGTTTGAACTGCAAACTTTGAGCTTCAAATCAACCTTGCAGTGCTTATCCTATAGCGCCACACATAATTAATGCCAAATAAAGTAACACATTCTTTGCAAGGAGACTGACATTCAGGCAGCGTGCTTTCTACTTCTATTAACCTTAGAGATGTATCTAAAGTCTACCCTCAGAAATGCTACCTAAATTCCTAAAGCCTCTACAAATGAACAACAATTTATGTTCTTCTCTTGGGGTTGCAATGATCAATATATGAAAGTACATTGAGCTTTTTGTGATAAAAGGTACTATAAAAATCTAAGGTTCTTTTCATTATAATATCAATCAAATGAGACCTCAGACTTCATTCCTTTTTGAAGACCCACAACTTTTTATGAGTGAATCATGAAATTGTATTGGGAAACATATTGATGTTACATAACAGGGCAGACAACATGTTATGCCTTTTGTGGCCTATTAACTTGGTTTCAATTAGAAATATGACAGTGTATTTATCAAGGGCTATGGCAGGATTCCTGGTGTGGTACTGTAGGATCATCACTGGATTGCTAACCACAAAGTCAATGGTTCAATCTCACCAGTGGCTTCTTGGAAACCCATACAGGGTCACTAAGAGTTGGAATTGACTCCATAGCACTTAACAACAGCAGTAGCAATCTTTGATAGAAGGCCAATTTTAGTTTGATTCAAGAACCTTTTGAATGCCTGTCAGAATATTCTTATACAACAGAATTAAATTAGAGACAATAAATGTTTAAAGGACATCAGATTACTTTTTAGGAAACTCCGATAAAAGGAAAATTTGGGGAGCTTAAGTAACTCAGCTAATGTGTTGCTTAAAATATATTCACAATATAATTGGGTTTTATTACTGTTGATCCTTGTGAATTTTTGTACTCTCTGTATATATAATTTTTAAATCGTAGTACTAATACTCCATTAAATCGAAACTGTAATGCTACCCTTTAGGAGGTACAGTTTTACAAACTGTTAAGATGTGCATTGACTTCAAGCCAGCAGGATTTGAATCCCATATCTACCACTGGCCTTGCACAAGTTACTTTATGACTTCTAAATCCTAGTTTCCTGATCTATTAAATGGTGATAATAATGGCTAATTTAGGACCACAGTGAAGTCAAATGTGATCAATGAATGGAAACCACTTCAAACTTAATAGCATAGAAGAAACAATTGATAAATGGCAATTGCAATTGCGGGAACAAAAATCATGACTTAGCACATTTATTTGGTGAATCTAAAATTTGAATTACTGCCTTTTCAATATTTTTATTTTCACTCCTTAATATACTGTTATGTTGTTGTTAAGTGCTGTCAAGTCAGTTCTAACTCAGAGTGAACCTGTTTAGGGTTTCCAAGAAGCCATTGGTGGGTTTGAAACATTGACCTTGAAGTTAGCAGTCCAGTGCTTATCCTACAGCACCACACCAGGACTCCTGCTATAGCCCATGATAAATATCTTTTCATATATCTACACATAATTGAGTCAATAGGACAAAAAAAAAGGCATAACATCTTGTCTGCCCTGTTATGTGATGTGAATATAGTTCCCAATATAATTTCATGATTCGACCATAAATCATTGTGGGTCTTCAAAATGGAACTGAGTCTGAGGTCTCATTTGATTGATATTATAATAAAGATACCTTAGATTTTTATAGAACCACCGGCCTTGCATTTAGCAATTCAGTGTTTATCTTATAGCACCACACCAGGACCCCTATCAAAGATTGTTGTTGTTGTTGTTTAGGGTTGTTGAGTCAGTTCCAACCCATAGTGAACCTATATAGGGTTTCCAAGGAGTGGCTGGTGAGCTTGAACCAGTGACCTTGTGGTTCAAACCAACCTTGCAGTTCATTGCTTTAACCCACCGTGCCACACCAAGATTTATTTAATAAATAAGAATTGATTATGCATCTATCACTCATTTGACCTGCACATGAAGATACATGTTATAACTTGTTGCTGTAGTTAAGTGCCAGTTCCGACTCATAGTGACCCTGTAATAGAGTTTCTGAGGAGCAGTTGGTGGGTTTGAACCACTCACCTTGTGGGTGGACTTGAACTGATGACATTAGCAGTTCAATGCTTATCCTACAGTGCCAAACCAGGTCTTCATGTTATAACTAGAAGAATACAGTTAGCTACATTTGTTTTTGGTAATATAATTATGATTAGTTATAAACAAAAAATTATAAATAAAAAAATTTTAGTTAAGCAGAAAGACTGTTTAACTCAAATATCTACTGTCCCATTTTTCAAAGAGAATAAATTATTCAATATTTTGAAAGCAAATTTTATATTTATGGATACTTTATTATCTTTTATTACGAGTAATAAATGGCCATATCTTTAGAAACCATATATGTCATTCTTTTATGTCAAATAAAAATGAGAGGAATGGTTTTTAATTTCATGTTAAAATATTTTCTATTCAATAATAAAAATTTTTCTTTTAAAAATCATCTTTCAGTTTAGAAAAGCCATAAGGACTTAAATTTATAAAATATCCCCACATTTTAAACTTAGAGAAAATGTATCTTTTAACCCTTACATATATTCATATGTTTAGAAAGCCCTATCTGTATTATGGGATAACAATTATCCTGATCATAGCTGATCATAGTGTGTACATTTTCAATTTGACTTTTAAAAATGAAAATAAAACCAAAGCTTGAGAAGCTCATACAAAATGGTAATTCAAAGTTGTCTGAGTGCTTGTAAAGAGCAGGAAAAAAAATTTTTGTTATCTGACTATCTGAAGATAATACTATTAAAAGTTCATAAAAAGAATATTTCTTTAAATGCTTATAGTGGCCACTAAAGCAAATAATACCATTCTGAAAATTTTGATATGTAAGGGAAAAAATAACTTACATGAACATATATGTTAATTAAAGACTATAAATAGTACTCATTCATCCAAACCCTTGAATTAAAATAAAAACAAACAAACAAGCCAACCTGTATTCTGTGCTATAAGATATGAAGGAATTTTATATATAACTATTCAACTAAAAGTCTTTAAGATGTCATGACAGAATTGTTTGATTACCACACTATGAATAATTTGATAATATCGAAGTTTATAAGAATTGTTTTTAATATCCCTAAGTTGTTTAATAACTACTGAACCATATCATTGTTTTTGTTGTTGTTATATGTCGTGGAGTCAGTGCCGACTCATAGTGACCCTGTACAGGGTTTCTGAGGCTGTAAATCTTTATGGGAGCAGAAAGCCTCATCTTTCTCCCGTGGAACAGCTAGTAGTTTTGAACTGCTGATGGTGAGATTAGCAGCCCGATTTGTAACTACTATGCTACCAAAGCTCCTTGAAACATATCATAGAATCTTAGATTTTTTCTCATAACATTCCCCACCAAAGTCATTTTTAATCCCTACCCCAAAGGGATTATGGCAGGATTTATGTTTTCCGTTAAGTGCACTTTGACATTGACGACAATTTGGGGGTTAAAGAAAATAAAAATGGATTGATTTATTAATGCTGCATTAACTGTGTTATCAGTCAAATGTACATTTTAATAAATGTTCCAAAAAGTTAAAATATAAATGATGTTGTGGAAATTATATCCTTTCATAAATGTGCATCGATGAACTTGCAGTTTACTAATGACACCAAGAACAAGGTTTCTGTGAGTCAGAACCAACTGAGGGCAGTGGTTTTTTTTTAGTGAATCAAGACAAAAAGGTTACTAGCTGTACTCTGGTCATTATATATTTTAAATTAATTTTGGTGTAACATTTATTTAAATAATGCATACATTTTCAAATCTCATTTAATGGTAAACATAAGACTGTAGGTATCACATGTTGTAGGAATCAGATGCAGCAAGATATGTACTTGGAATTTTTTTAGTTCCCTGAATTGCCCCATAGAAACAATCTGGGCAAAGTGGAGAGAGTGTTGAAATATAACTGTTATTCCTGTAAGTAATTAAGCAGATTCTTCGCTGTAGGTGACAATTTAGACTATTAACAAATCACCCTAGAGTCTCTCCTGTGGCCCTACCACGTCACAAAAAGGTCAAAGTGGTTAACCTCAGTTTGTGGTAACTTCTCTGGATCAGGTTGATTTGCTTTTCTTATAATGAAAGGAAAACTTTAGACTTTATTTGGAATTTATTTCCAGTGCTATGGTTAGAAAGTTTCTTCTGCTCCCTGCTCCCATAAAGACAAAATTCAATTTTATACCATATTGGTTGAAAGTGTCCTTTAAGCTTGATTACCCCAAACTATGCACAACTTTACACTTTCCACATTGTTTATTCACTGTTTACAGTGATTAGAAAACATGACAAAGATGTTGTGTTTCTTTGCCATGCCTCCTCACGGCTCCCCCTCCTCAAATAATTTTTAAGGATGGACTGTCTCTCTTGTCACTCCTCTCCCACCCACTTTAAAAACAATATCCCATTTCAGCACCACCCCCTTCTGCCTGCCAAAAGCATTTTAATGACAGTTTACTTTAGCCGTCTATCAGCAGACTGCTGCCTCTGCCACCTGAATTTCAATTTCTTAATTTACAGCCCAGATAAAACAGAATGGAGCAAGATCTGGGCTGCTCTCTGCATTGGGTTAGCCTTATCAAGCGTGAAGTTTGGTGCATTGCAAACCTATTCAAGTGATTATCTGTGGAGGACCTCTTGAGCCATCTCCATCTCTGCAGTGGGCTGATAAGACAGCTGTTTCTCTAGTCGCTGTGTCTCTCCGGGCCTCTGTCTTCTTCCGATACAAACTCCGCCTTTGTCACCGTGCCCCGGTGCCGTCACTTGCTCTGTGGGGCAAGGGCTTGATCTGAACACACGTGGGGGGAAGTGTGAATGTGTGTGAGAGTAGGGCAAGGGGAAAAGAGGAGGGGGAGAGTTTGAAAAGGGAGACAGGGAGGAGGGAAAGAGGGCTAGATAGGGACCAGAGGGAGGTGGGGGCAGGGCGGCGTGATGAGCGTAGTGATAGTTTTGGATTGACTGGTTGCTCAGCCTGGCTTTATTATTTCAAATTAGACGTGCATAGCACACAAGTGGAAACATAAATCTTCAATATAAGAAAGAGCCTACGAGCGTCGGAAGCAGAGAAACCGTTTCTTCCCGGGTCCCGGTAAAGGGACCGGTGAAGACACTGATTACCACCAGCTGAGACAGATGGTTTCCTTTAACTTTGGAAACTGCTATTTTTAATTACTTGTATTAATTTTACATGAGATGCATCGGCTTCAGGAAGAAGCTTAGAGAAGGCTCTTAGCATCTTTGAAAGAAACGGACCCCAAGTTTTGATTTGCCCTTTCTCACCTCCAGTTTTTCTCCCCTCACCCTATGGTGCCTGAATGTCCTAGCTGCCCTCTTTCCCAGCTCAGGAAAGACATGAGTTAGTCCTTCTAAAAGTTGCTAGTGAATAAAAGAAGGGAGGAAAAGAAATCTGAGGACATTTGTGGGAGTCTTTACATGAATGATCGTTGATCCGAAGCTCCAAACCTATTTTCTGAGACACTCTGGGGTTATGTGCAACAGATTTTAGGCAGAATATCTACAGGCAAACCATCTACAGATGAATGAACGTTACACAGATTTTGCACAGAAAAAAAGAGCGAGAGAGAAAAAGAACAATCTAGGTTGGTTTCAAAGATGTACAGCGACATAACGGTGCATTTATTTTTAACATTTAAATAAACAGTCCATGTGTTTTTAAGGGTAAACATTAACCTCCTGATTTAGGGGGAATTCTCGCTGAGTCGGCTCTTTTCTCTCCAGCCTTACCCCTGGGACAAGAGTTTAAAGAGAAAACATAAAAAGAAAGTAAAGGATGTTTGTGATCCTGTTCAGTGCCGCCCCTGGCACTGTCCCTAAAGGGAAGAGTTTGCTCTATCACGGTTTCTTTGAAGACCAATCTCAAAAGTTACTCACCTTGGGGGAGGGGAGCAATTGAGTTCGGGTAGGTGTTTTTTGCTGCCGTTTGCACTAGGAATGTGGAGGATAGAAAATTCTGGAGTAGGTTTAGCAGACTTTTCCGAAGGTTACCTGGATTTGGCTTTATTTTGAATGACCACTTTGATGAAAGGCAGGATCATCAGAACAATGAAATAGGATAGTGACGGGTGGGCAGAGTTTAGGGCTCAAACCCACCAGCGGTACCGCCGATTCCTAAGAAGTCAGCTAACTCAAAATGAATGTATTTCTTTGAGTTAAGACAGCCTCTTCTTCAGAGTCCGTGGAATGAAAATTCCCAAGAAATGCAGTCTCCGTGTCTCACACAATAAGCGACCGAAACTTCTGATCAGACTTTGCAAACCTTTAGGCTGGGGGTAGGGGGTTGGGTGTTGGGAAACTGCTTGTCTCTGTCCATGGTGCTAATTCCTTGTCTTACTCCCTTGCCGGGCTGGAGTTGTCTGAACTCAGGTTGGTGTCCTTTTTCAACAACATTTTTTTTTTTTTTTTTCTGTTTTCTAAACTGTGGGAAGAAAAAAAATCTTCCCCCCTCTTCTTCTGTTTTCTACACTGTGGGTGGAAAGTTGACATACTACTTTAAGAAGAGTAAATAATCATCATTTTATATACTATGTTGAAGACTAATTATCTTGAAGACTAATTATTAAACTATCACATTTCCAACATTATGACCTCAAAATCCCAACAAACTAACATGGGACAATATTTTTATTCATCTGAGAGGGCAAAATATTTGGAATTACTGTCCTAAACCAAAACTGAAAATACATTTACATAGATTAACTGCTTTATTTACTTCTCTGTTACTTTTTTTTTTTTTTTAAGTTACATTGGTGGTTTAAAACTTATTCTTCATCAGAAAATGCTAAAATCAATCATCCCTGTCCCCTCCTCTCTCCCACCAAGGAGGGCTAGTTTAAAAGGGAAAGATTTATCCCAAATAACCATTGCACATAGTACCTTCTAGTGAATGACTATTGTTTTATAAAGAAACGTTAGTAAAACAATCAGGTGAATTAATCTATTACTTTTTATGCTTTGGAATCCATTCTTTTTGTAACTTTTTGCACATCAAACTTTTCTTCAGGGTCTCTGACTCTCTTGATCTTTCATCTCTCCCCTTTGCTGCTGTTCAAAATATGACAAGGTCTTTGAAGGTATATTGCAGCTACCATGATATACTATAATGCAAATGTTACCTACATTATTTTATTTTTTTTCTAATGAAAGTTATAACACTGTATACATTTTAAATACCTAACTATGGATAAGAGTTTTATGGGGTTAATTATATTTTTGCTTTATTTGCAGTATGATGTTTTCACCAAAACCTTTATTAATTCCAAGATAGTCTAGATTAGTGGTTCAAGCTAAGGCAATATGAATTTCAAAGTTAAATCTACATCCAGGTGGCACTTGCTTTACACTGGCTATATTCAATTTGTATTTGTAAAACCTGGGAAAGTACATGCTACTTCAGAGCTATTAAAAATTTTTAAATTTAAAAACATGTTACTGAAGTACACTAGTATTTTAAAATATGTTCAGATTTCTTAAATAGCTTAATATCATTTTACCTGCATAGAGAAGACAACATATTGAATGTGCTAGTATTTTGAAAATATTTGCTTAGCTGTTCAAACTCAAATAAGTATATACATGGAACCTACAGAATTAGCACTGACACTTGAATGCACATGGTTACCATTTTTGATAATTTAAGAATGCAACACAGATGTTAGGTATTCATCACCCCACACTGCCTCCAGCTTTTCACATTCCAACATTCCACACGCCCCCCCCCCCATCCTTTTGGGAAACACACCACTGCAATCTACAAATCATTCTAGTAGATACAAACATGTACCAAAAAAACAAAACAAAGTATTAGTTTCCACCCAGTTAGGAGTTAGTTATAGGTTAATGGTAAGATTACTTTGAAAATGCTGAGAATATTACATGAAATACATGCAACTAGTTCAGTATTAAAAGAAAAGATAATTCACTATATAAATTAGTCTGATTAAATGAAACACTATCATACTTTATGTTGAACTTGCATTTACTACTTTTAAGATTTATTTCCTGAGTTGGGGTTGAGAAAGTCGACAATAAACCCATTCTTTCAACTGTTTCTCCAGGTAGTCATAATTCTAGACGAGGTGAGAGGTCTTTCTTTTCCTTGATTTGTGCTTCCCTTACTCCCTTGACTCCATTTCTTCAAACTTCTTTTTCTTTTCTGGCCAAGAGTTCCACCCAAGCCTAGAGAAGTGTTTTAAGTTGAAATTGTGCCCCACCAGGGGCCGTTACTATATAAAAGAGTGGGGTTGGGGTCAGGGCATGATTATTATAAATGCTAATTATGAGATAGCATATAGATGCAGGCCTTCATTCCCAACTCCCCGTTATTGTCATGCAAAGTAATAGAATTCAGACATTGTTATACAGATTATACAGGGGAAATAAACAAATAGGGCTTCTGTTCTTCCTCATTAATCATTCATTAACACACAAGGACACTCTCAAGGAACACTGACTTACTTTACTACTCATTACCAAGTCGTTTTGTTCTGTTTCTTCTCAGTCCCGTCCACCCTCCAGCAAAGTCTAACTCCTACATGTGTCTTCTTTCCAGCAATCTCAGTGTTAGTGATTAGTACTAAATGCACAGGTAATGGAATTCCTTCCATAAAGGTATATGCCTATAGAATACATATATTATTTTTAACCTCATTTGTTTAAGAAACGTAAGTTTTCTCTAGGAATTTAGCACTATCTTTCAAGGTTGAAAGAAGAAAATCTGGCTGGAAAAAAATACTGTATCTATTTATACGCCAAGGCAATCCCCAGAACATACTTTCACTTAGTGGAAGAAATAAATACCACGAATAAAATGGAATCTAACCTCCTGAATATTATTGAAATATGAAGCTGCAATAAAGTAGTTTTCATCGACAAATCAGGAACATTGACAGCACTTGTTCCACTGGCTAAACTTTCCAAATCCTCAGAGAAAGAGCCTTGATAAAGGTTCGATTATCTTTACTGTCAGCAATACATGTGCGGTTCAAGTATTGTACCGCCAGCGAGTGGCTTGTTTTAATTCTATATACAGCTGCTCTTTTTGAAGTCATCATACACCTCAAAGCAAAGGACTTTAGACACAATACTTTTCTGGACACGTTATTTAGGCTACAGTTTTCTCTCCTAAAATGAAATGAAAGCTAATTCAAGCGGTGCAGGTTTATTTCAAAGCATTTCTGACTTCATTCTGATCCTAAAAGGAGGATTAAAACACAAACAAGACAAAACAAAACAAGAGATCTGCAGTATGTATATATTAATATAGAAAAAGACATAAAGTTGCTTAATATCTAACACAGAAAACTGGAATGTATCGCAAAAAGCATGCGGGCAAGTAATGGATGTACATTCATCTCTTTACTCAGATCAAAGAGCAAGAGCTCTCAGTGACTCATACATACCGGACAGAGTTTAATGTTATAAAGAAACATGCCATAGATGCGGCAGTGAAGGCAAAGGAAATGGATCTTTCGGAAGCAGAAAGATTTAAGAGGAAAGGAGATCGTGCCACATCTCAAACTCTGATAGTACAGTTTCAACCCTCCCACGTTGCTCTCTCCTCCTCTCTTTTTGCTGCTTGCATTTCCCTTCGCCGCCAGTGTTAAGTGTGTGCCTCGCCGCACAACTTACCTTGAAACGGGACTCCATTGAGCTCTCGAGAGTGACACCAGCTCCTCGCCAATGGTACCACACAGCCTCGCCTGGGCGGCCTCAATAGAAGCATATGAACCAATCAGGATCCCGAAGCGATCAGCAAGTTACGTTGTGGCGCGGTCGGCGTATACTTCCGCGCGTGCTGCCCGGGATAGGATCCTGGCAGAGCGGCTGCACACACGGCAGTGCGGAGGCAGAGAAGGGGTTGGTGATACGGTGCTATAAATCTGTGGTCCAGTCCACCTCCCTTTTAAGACGTCCTCCCCCCTTATTTCTGTCCTCACATAGAGATGCAGAAGCTTACTCCTGTAGCGACCTACTAAAAAGCAACAAGGAGAAAGACATCGTCTTTTTGAAAAAAACAAAAAACAAAAAAACGTTCTTTCGTCTCTTTTCTTTGTTCCTTCGTTTGTTTTTCTTGCCCCTTTTTGTTTAGTTGAACAGCAATAGGAGGGTAGTCTCTCCGTCTTTTTAAACTCTTTTTTTTTTTTTTTTAAGTTTCCCCTCCCCTTTCATATATATTGCTTTTTTCACCCTTTCTTTTAGTGTTGGACTTTGGGGTCGAAAGCATTTCTTTTTATTTGCTTCTTTTAAGCCGAGCACTGTTTAGGTTTTCGTGCTGTTTTAAGAGAAGTATCCAGCAGCTTCTTGCTCATCCTTATTGGGAGAACAGCACCGTTACTTTAAAAACACACATACACAAAAACCTTAAGGGAGAAAGGTAAGTTTCGGTTTGGTTTCTTTAATCATTAGTTGCAGCAATTCGCTGGCAAACCCAGAAAACCTGTAAGTGAGTGGAATACAGAATATGAAGTTAATTGCACATGTTTGTCTCATTTCAAAGCTACTGCTGTGGCTTTTAATTCTAGAGAGGTAGACTAAAATATGTTGGACGCATGCTTAACATACTGATTGTTCTCAAATGCCAATGGCAGAAACTCTAGTGGTAAATATGGCCAGGGTAGAGCAGTGTTACAATGGGAGGTTTGATGTAAAGCGAGACTCCGGATTGAGATTGGAAGTTCATTTCGTGGGAAGAGAGGGATAACTTGGGTGGTGGGGGATGCATGTCTCTACTTTCACAAAGTCACGAAAGGACCGAAGAGCCTTTTTAGGAGCATGAAAGGGAATCAGGAGCCTGGATTTGTAGATTAGACCAGCTAAAACCCTAGGTTTAATGGCATTAACCAGATCGCATGTGCTGGGGAGATGGGATTGCCAGATGGAATTTAGATGCTGCACCAGACAGTCTGCGAGTTGTAGTTGACTGAGAAAAGTATATGCGACTTGAGGGCTGGGGCTGGGCTAGCGTGGATAGAAGCTGTCAAAACTCATCACCACTAGGTATGCGGGTTCTAATTCACATACGCTAATGACTGCAATTCTATCATTAAAAAAAGAAAAGAAAAGATAGCCAATTTAGGGCCGATTCTTAAGCCTGTACCGGATATGAGATTCCCTTTGTTCAGAAAGCATAAATAAAATCCTTGGAGCTGTGTCTGGGGAAGTGGCGGCTGTCTGAAAAGCCAAGCTGTGCTGGGCGCTGTGAAGTGGCTTCCAAGCCCTGTCCTTGGTCCTAAGCGACTGACTTCGCCTTCCCGGCGAGGGGAACCCCTTCACAGCGGCGAGACTTCGCAGCCACCCTGGGAGCCGGCTCCGCTACGTAGCCACCCCCCTCCCCACCCCCGCCGCCTTCTCACCGCCCCCCCCCAACCCCTTCTTCGAATAGCTATTGTTAAACTGACGCCGAGAGTAAGATGGTTGGGGACAAGATGCTGGGCAGACACATGTTTCATTTGAACTTTTGTGATTTCTCAGGGTTTAGGAGCAAAGAGCTTGCTTTCTGCTGCGAAAAAAGAAAATCTAGGGAAGATGTGGGGAAGGGGGAGGATGTGCGCGGGGCGGGGAAGGCGGAGGGGCTGGTGGCAGTGGTACTGGAACGAGGTACTGCTGGCTTTGCCTAAGAGAAGTTTAAATTATTGGCACGAGGGGGTGTAGGTGAGTGTATGCATGATATAGCGCCGTGTCGTGCTGGACCGAAAAAGGTACAAAAACCGGCTGTGGTAGTTTTTATCTCCTCGCTCTTCACCCCACCCACTCACCGAGTTCAAAAAGCCAGCGCGCCACCAGCCACCCCCGGACTCGCCTCGGCCATCTCGGGCGGTGGGAGGATGGAGTGACAAGGTGACTGCCCACCATGGGAGATTTGGGGCAGACAGGACCTCGTGCAGCCATTGCTGCTTAATTTATGCCCAGCACGTTGCTATATACCCACCTATTTCACGTTTGTAAAGAATTAGTATAAGAGCTATACAACTGTGACACATTGGAGGTGATGTCCCCAGTTTTCCGTTTTCAAGCACCCGTTAGATAAACTGATGTCGAGACTGGGTATTTTCTGTCATAATTACCAGCTGAAGATCTGGCTTTATTGTGGTGAGGGTGGGCGAAATAGTCAACTGTTTAGTATTTACTCTTAACTCTACTGGGCAGGGTTGGTTGTCACTGTACTTTCTCCCCAAATGCACGGATTATTTTCCCTTCCCCATCATCTACAAATACTTGCCTTGGCTAAGATTCAGACCTTTCCCACACTCCTATTTCTTATATCCATCCTGTTTTGGAAGGTGGGGATAGGAGGACGATAGGTATTCCTTTCCTCAAGGCCATTGCTATAAACTAGTCTATACAACGCGATATGTATACATACACATACACACACACACACACACACACGTGTGTGTGTGTGTATGTGTATGTGTGTGAGTGAGAGAGAAAGAGAGAGAGAGAGAGAGAGAGAGAGAGAGAGAGAGAGAGAAATTATTTTCCTAACTGAAATTCAGTTCCTAAAGTTCAAAAGGTGTACGTGTTTGGAAGGGTAAGATATCTGGTTGGGTTTCTTAATGGGTGGGGGCATCAGAGAGATTTGTCAGAATCTCATCATGTCTTATATATTTTTCAACAGAAAATGTTGAGACGTTCAAAGTCGCTTTTGTGGGAATTACACATTTTTGTTTGAACTATCTGCCTTAGATAGTTACTGCCGTCTTACACCTACCTAGGCACTTCTAGGTTCTCTTTTCCTTTTGTAACAAGGTGTCTGGTCTAGCCTACTCTGGAGTTATCCATGCAAAAACATTTGCTGGCATAAGTGTTTGGAAGACTTGGGGATCTGTGTTAAAACAGAGGTCTCCCATAACTTTAAAGGAGTCACTTTCAGGAAGCAGGGCGTAGGGTATTCCAAGTGTTTTAGGCATGGGTTGACAAATTCGGTATGCCCTATTTTCTACTAACAGTTGGGAGACAAGGATTCTTAGCAATATGCATGCCTGGGATGGGGCTATTATAATGAACTGTTTAGAGGGAGGTCAAAGAGGCGCAGGCGGCTTTCCCAGGAACCATTCAAAGTCAATTGAGGTCATTTAATGGAAAATCTGATTTGGGGTGACAACAAATACTGATATTGAATCAATTAGTTCCCATCTCCCCAATCTGAGTTCCCCAAATTGAGGGATGGCCTGTCTTTATTTCAGACGTGGCTGAGGCCCCTACCTGACTGTCTAATTTGACTTCGCTCAAGAGGGCAAATTTGTCTCCCGCCCCAAGTCCTGGGTTAGAGGAGTTCTCCCATTCTCCCTACAACCCCCTCGCCCCGACCGTCGCGTGGGGGCGGGGAGCTCTGGATGCCCTTAGCGGACTTACTGCATCAAACCCGCATCATGCCCTTGAAGCTGTAACCTCGGTCACGTTCTTGCGGCGACTCAGTCGCCCACTGCTCCGTTCCTTTCTCTTATCTCCTGCGATTTCAGGTAGGTATGGCAGGTGATTTTTTAAAATGTAGTTTTTTAGGATAAGGGTTAAAAAGGAAGCCTTTGCAATGGAAAAAACCCTACACGACAGGTGCTCTCGTAATTAAGCGGTTGAGCAGGTGTAAAAACGTGCTCCCGCCGCGTGGCTGGGGGTGGGGTGGGGTGGGGTGGGGTGGTAGGTTTTGACTCCGATTGGTGAGGCTAGGTCTGAGGATAGGCACAGGTTTTTCTCGGGAAAGCGATTGAACCGGGTTAGGGGGCCGTCTGTGGCGTGGCAGCGATGGGACGCCCCCTCGGTGAAGAGTTGGCCATTTCGCGACTAGTGAGGGGGGTTGGGGGGGGCGCGTTGAGAGAATGTGGCAAGCGGCAGGCGCTTGCATAGTGGAGTGCAGGATTTCCTACTTTGCGTTTGAAGCAGAGTATAGCACCCCGCACAGGTACTCAGGATTTATATGAACGTTCAATTTCATCTAGAGAGGCGGGAGAGGTAGGCACTAAGCCTTTAGTTTTCCGCGGAGGGACTGAATCCTTTGGCTCTGAAATAGGGGAAAGAAGAGCCTTTTCGCTCTGCTTGCAAAATATATTTGTGTTATCTGTGTTTTGTATATAGTTGCTACATCTATCAGAGTAGCCCAGCGCAAGCTGCCTTCTCTACATTAGCGCCGGGCCTTGGGGTTTGTAAACTTGCACCTGCAATCGGCCGCCTCTGGGCCCCAGGGCGCTCTCCAAGCATTCCTAGGAGCCTGGTCACAATCCGAAGCCCCGAGGGACACAGCCCCACAGCCCGAGCGTCTGCAGCCCGGCATCTCCCCGCGGGCACCCACCCACTGCGCGGCGGGGCAAGGCACGCGGGGGCGGCCGCAGCGGCGGCGTCGCAAACTCCCCGCCGGCCCCGCCTCCTGGCGCCCTTCCAAGCAAGCCCCTCCTACCCGCCCCGCTACAAACGGCTGGACCGCGGCGCCGGGGCGTCACTGAGGCAGAAGCCGGCGGGGTGAGGAGGGCGGACGCCGGCACGGCGTGGGTGGGGCGGGGGGGTTCCACCGGGTTGCAGCCCACCTTCGCGCCACCGCCAAGACTGGGGACGCCGCCGCCTCTCAGCGGTGCCCGCCCGGAGCGACTCCGCCACGGCTGTGCTTACGGCGGGCGGCGCGAACCCGAGCAACTGCATCGCCGAGTCCGAGCAGGCAAGTGCAGGGGGCGTGGGTGGGGGCGGGGCGGGCGGCCGCGCAGCACCCCGGACCTTCCTTAGACGCCGAGGCACAGGTCTGTGCGCGCCGCCGCAGCTCCGTGCGGACTCCGACCTCGGCTCGGCGGGAGTCGTGTTGGGCTCTGGGCGGGAACGCTGGCGGGGGCGGTGGAGGTTGTGCACGCGAAGTTCCTAGAGCTCGGCCCCTGGCGGCGGGAGCGGAGGGAATTGGGCGCCTCGGGAGGTGGCACCGCCCCTCCTTGGGCACAAGCTGGCTGGGGGCGGTGGGAGCCGAGTCGGACCAGTGGCGCCAGGCAGCGTGCACGGGCGTGGACGTGCCCGGGTACGGCGCGTGGAGCGCGAGAAGGGAACTGCGCCGAAACGCAGGTGAGTGTATTGGAGGGAAGGCGGGGGAGGGGGCTTTTCTAGAAAAATGGCCAGATTCCCATGGGTGTGTGGGATGTGTCTACCAGGTTCTCCAGCAGAACACACTGGGGGAAGGGGGAAAGGTTGGGGAGGGTTGCCTACTTGGAATCGCATGTCCTCTTCGTGCGCCGTTCACGGATCGCCCGGAGCGTCCGGTTACTTTTAGTGGCCACGCCGCGTGTGGAGGTGGCGGGGAGTCGTGGCTAGAAGCCAAGAAGATCCCAGGCCCTTCTTCTTCTTGCGTGGTGTTAGGTGAGGCCGGGCTCAGCCGGGCGAGGTCGTAGGTTGCGGTCGCATCTTTGGTTTGCGCGCGAGAGGTGCGCTGCGCGGGAAGCGAGGGGCGCGCTGGGCGGGCCGCCGGGGGAGGTAGGCTTGGGCTCAGGCTTCGTGGTCGAGGTGGGAGCAGCTGCGCCTCTAAGCCTGGCTGGGAGGGCCAGCCAGCTGAGGCCCGTACACAGACATGTGTGCATTCCCTGATGAGATTGGTGGAGTCGCGCGGACCAGCATCTGTTTCCCGGCAGGTGACCCTCCAGTGGCCCTGAGAATGACCAGCAAACGGAATGATTCCACGGTGTTTCCTATAAAAACCTGCCTGCTATCCATCAAGGCTGGAGAGTGCAAAGCATGCCTCTCAGTCAGAGCTAAGATCTGAGTTGTAGCTGTCTAGGTGGTCATTTAAAAATATTTGTAGCTTAAAAAGACCCTCTTACCGATAAACATTTTATCGTCTTTTGACATTTTCTGTAAATGTGGAAATAGCAGAATGTTTATTATGTATCTTCAGTCCTTGATTTCTTCTCTAAAGGATGGTGCTTAAACAATGCCAAAATGTACTTCCAGAAGCAAGGACAAAGAGCTTTTTAAAACTTAATTATTTGGTTGTTTTAATCTTAATAATTCTGTGTTCATAAAAATGCTCCTCAGCCTCAACACTTGTGGCAAATAAGTTCTTCTAAAACCGTTGGAATACCTGTTAGGTTGTAATTTACCCATCCCCTTAAGTAAAATCGTTTTGTTTGAAATACTGTTAAGTTGCCCTTGAAGGCAGTTTTCTCAGGAATTGTTTTCCCAGAGTCGCTTAAATCTCCTATTTGTGCTAAGGTGGCGCTTTCTTATGGAAGCTGACCTGGAGTCTCCATTTTGGGGAGCTACTTTCCTGGATCTACTTTCACATCTGGACCTTTGGGTATCAAAATGGTGACTATTTTGCTAGATAGATGGGAATGGTACCTCATTTGTTTATAGAACCATATAGAAATGTTAATTTAACACACTGCTCAGTCTGAGTGGCATACTTATGGGAAGTTCCTTTGGAGGAGGAGGAGGTGGTGAAAGAAGAAAATAATCCTTTTCTGGAATATAATCGCTGGAGTAAAGTGTGAAAAATTAGAGTATGAAGAAACACATTACATCTGATTTCCTTATTTCTCTTTTTTCTTTTTCTCTTTGAGAGAATATTTTGTGTGTGTGTTTAAAACTGGCCTCTGACTGCCTATTTGGGTAATTTTGTGCTGCCACCTTTTGGGGAATGGATTTTTTTTTGCTTTAAAGATAGTTTTCAAGATTTAAGGTGCCCCCTGCCCCCATCCTCTTTTCATGTGTTTACTTCACTGTGCAGTATATGCTGCTAGGAATCATTTCAATAAATCATCTGTTTTTAACTGTGTTTTCTTTACTCATAGTTAAAGAGAATTTTAGGTTTAGGATATGTTCTTGATATAGAACAGGTACCCATAGCTGGTCAGGCTGGCCTGTTCTTCCCTATGAAGTCTTTTATTTTTCCTTTCTAGGTCCGAGATGGGTTAGATAGAGTTCTCTTTTGGACTTTTAATTGGTTTGCTCAGGTAATGCTTCTTCACCAGAGAAACAAGGTCCTTCTCAGTCCATGTTTATTCCTTTAGTTAAGACCCAGCTCTTAGAGAGTTACAGAACAGTGCTGCGTATGGCATTTCTGTTACCCTATTCTGTGAACCTTGAGTCCTATAGTGGCACTGCGGGCTAATGCTCTAGGCTGTAATGTCGGTTTGAACTCCAAGGTCGGCGGTTCAAGCTTACCAGCCACTTTGCAGAAACCCTATACAGGTTGCTAAGAATCGAAACTAACTGGATGGCACTTAACAATTCCTTGAACCAGCCTTTGGGTTCTTTGTACACAAACAGATGTTCCTAACATTGTGACCACTGTCAGTCATTCTAGCTTTTAGTGCTTTTCCCATTAATGTTGCTTTATATTTAAATAAGTTGTTGTTGTTATGTGCCGAGGAGTCGGTTCCGACTCATAGCAACCCTGTACAGGGTTTCCAAGGCTGTAAATCTTTACGGGAGCAGAAAGCCTCATCTTTCTTCTGCAGAACGGCTGTTAGTTTTGAACTGCTGACCTTGTGGTACGCAGCCCGATTCGTAACCACTACGCTACCAGAGCTGCATGTATATATATATATATATATATATATATATATATATATATATATATATATATATATATATATATATATATATATATGTGTGTGTGTGTGTGTGTGTGTATGTGTGTGTACATGCTCCCTCCAACCTTAATTTCTCTTCTCTTCTAGAAGCCCCAGGTTCTCATTAAGAACACAGCAAAGCCATCCAGAAATACCTAGACTTCTAAGCTGGATGAACATTTTCTTCATTTTTTGCTGAAAAACTTTGCTGAAAATGCTTTTTAAATGTTCAAATGCCATAAGAGCACCACAGTGGCAAATTACCCTTCATATCCTTTCCCTCCCTCTAAAGGGCTGGATACTCCAAAATAGCTCATCAAAACTGACTTTACCATTCACCTTTTTGATCGCTTATCTGCATGGTAGGGTTCGTTCATTTGCTCTTATTTGAAGTTTTATTAAATTTACTGCATCATCACAGTCTTATCCTTACTTTTGTTATCCACAATTGTTAACTGGAAGTGAGGAAGCTAGCGGTCCATGGTACTGAGCCTGGTCAGCTCTGTTTTCAGTGGCATTATGGTGGCCTGCATGGTTGCCACCCTGTGGAAAATGTGACCATGGTAGTGCACCCTAGCTCTTTTTGTTCACTTGGTTACTCACCTCGACAGGTCACTGCGGGCTAATGCACGGGACTGCAAAGTTGGTTTGAATTGCAAGGTCAGTGGTTCAAGCTCACCAGCCACTCCTCGGAAACCCTATACAGGTTCACTATGTGTTGCAACCGACACGGTGGCACTTAACAACAACCACAACAACTGCATTTGGATGTCTTTGTCCCATCCTTTTAATATGGGTACTTGATTACATGTCGAGGCAATTTTATGGACATTCAGCTCCTTCGCTTGTCACGCCTGTTGTCACCACCTTTAAGTTCTTAAAAATGTTTCAACAGAGTGTCCCACATTTTCATTTTGCATTGGGATCCGCAGAATGTATAGCTAATCTTGGTTAGAGGCTTTCTCACTTAAAAATATTTAGTTGCCAGTACTGCGGCTTTATGCTGATATAGGACTGTGTGAAATTGAAAGCTCTGTCCACACCCTATTCTTCAGTTAACTAAGGAACATAAAATGTGTAGAATATCTAGTTGCTTAGGTTGGTTTTATTTTACAAATGGCCAAGTCTTCACTGCTTCTGATTACTCACAGACTCCACATTGTTGTAGTTCAGTGCCAAATCTACTGTTTTATTTTTCTGATTTGAAAAGAATATCACTGGTTTAAAGTACGAAACAGTTAAAGCACTTGCTGATTTTTCTTTCTGCATGTAAAGTAATATAAAGCTGCTAGGCAGAGACAGAAGGGAGCTTAAGCTTGAAAGTCAATATTTGTTTTAAGTAAGGCCTCTGTGTTTTTAAAAGATACATATTCTTATGGTTTAAATGGGATTGGTAACTTTTGGAATCTGAATTACAAATATGCAGTATGGTAAAATCTCAGATTTTATGGAGTACCTAGGAAAATTTTTTCCAAATAGGAAATTTATAGATTTGGTATTTTGTATATTGTGATATGTCATATAAACTACATCTTAGTAAATTATGTGTATCATAACTTTCATCTTGGTATATGGCCACTAGGGAAAAAAATGAGGGAAGACGGCTTTCTGTATCTCTAGTCTTAGATTGCATTGTATGAAAGCCAAAACCCTGCAATTGTGTGAGCAATACTGCTAGATTTATTCTCATAAGCATTCACTTTAATACCAGTACTAAGTTTCTAGAGCTTGGTCCGTATAAAAATTTCTATTTTGGGTAAGAGTTATTTTCTCACAGCTATGGTCTAGGTTTTGCATTAATTAACCTCAGTGGTACATTCAGCTGCCTGTTTTCCGGTAGAACGTTGCTGAATAGTTTTGAGGGCTTTCCTTGTAAGAAATCTTCATGCTGAGATAGATAGGTGCTTTGGAAAGAGTGTTTTAGGTAAGCTAACCAATAGATGGCATGGGTTTAAAACTGAACTAAGTTTTTGTAGGTTGTTTTATTAACAGTGTTATTTGGTGGGTATTTTGTTTTGTTTTTTCCTCGAGCTTGCATTTTACTGGTACATACCTGTATTACTGATTTCTATTATGCTATTATGCCATTGGGAGTCTTGGTATGGCACTGTGGGTTCATGCTATGGACTGCAAAGTCAGTTTGAACTGAAAGATTGGTGGTTCAAGCTCACCAGCTGCTCACCAGCTGCTCCTAGGAAACCCTATACAGGCTTGCTGTGGGTCAGAACTGACTCAATGGCACTTAACCACAATTATACCATTGACTGTAAAAATGAATAATAGCAAATAACAGTTTGGCAGACACAAACTCTTTTCTACCTCAAAAAAGTCTTTATTTAGAGATATTTGGCAGTTTTTTTCCTGATTAGACTTTGTCATGAAATAGTTATTGTAAAGTGGTGTGTGTGTATGTGTGTATATATATATATATATATATATATATATATACACACATATACACACATACACACACATACGTATTATTATTATTGTCTTCAAACATGTTGAAGATTTTTGCTTTAGCACCAGGTCAGTTTGAACTCCTAGGTTGAGATAACTTTTTTTTTTTTCCTTGTCTAATGGATTGTGATAGGGGCTGTGTTAAGTGCTGTTAACCCTATTCTGACTCATAGTGGCCTTGTTTGTATAGCGTTTCCAGGGAGTGACTGGTAGGTGTGAATCCTGACCTTGTGGTTAGCAGTCCACTGCTTATCCTATAGCACCACACCAGGACTCCTGTGATAGATGAGTACCAGGAATTTTTTCCTCAGCTTAAAATTGGAATCTGTCTCATAAAAAGGAAATAATATTCTACATGTACGTTACCAGTTTTTTTTTTCTCCTGAATTTTGTTGTAGTGAGAGCTGTTCATTGCTGGAAATTATTTCAGCAGCTTCAAAGACTTTATTAATGAAACATCATAAAGCTACATATTTTTATTAACATCAGTGTTGTAAAATATTTCTTCAGTATTTAGTTTTGATGGTGGTTATGTGCAGTGGAGTCAGTTCCAATTCATAGCGACCCTGTACAGGGTTTCCGAGGCTGTACATCTTTACGGAAGCAGAAAGCCTCACCTTTCTCCCGCGGAACAGCTGGTAGTTTCAAACTACTGACCTTAAGGTTTGCTGGTAGTGGAAAAATCCTTTGTGAAAATAAAGCTTCAGTAGATAGAATCCTGACTGATTTTATTTCCTTAAGAAAATAGGGGGCCATAGTTGTTTAGCAATTCATAGCTTTTATGTACTTACTTCTTAGGGAATCAACTGCCCTTAACTCTTGATCCATGTGACCCCATGTGTGTCAGAGTAGAACTGTATTAGATTGGGGTTTCAGTGGTGCTTTTTTCAGAAGTCATCTCCACACCTGCCTTCCAGAGGCTCCTCTGTTGGTGATGTTAAAGTGCTGTTGAGGTTTAGAGGCACTTCTGGAAGGACTTAAATCTCCGATCTTTATGGGAGCCACAGTTACCTGTGTGCAACCTGTTGTTGTTGTGAAGTGCCATTGAGTCGGTTCTGACCCATAGCTACCCTGTATAGGGTTTCCAAGGAGCAGCTGGTGAGTTTGAACCACCAACCTTGCAGTTCAGACGGCTTTGCAGTGGTGCGTTAACCCACAGCGCCACACCAGGGGTTTCAAATTTGGGAAACCAAGCACACTGCCTGCAAGATGATACTGAATTCCTAGAGATCCTACAGGACAGAGTAGAACTACTTCCTAGGGTTTCTGAGGCTGTAAATCTGTATGGAATCCTGGTGTGGCGCTATAGGATAAGGGCTGGACTCTAAGGTTGGGTTGAACTGCGTTCAAGCCCACCAACTACTTCCCAGAAACCCTATACAGGGTCACTGTGAACCAGAACTGACTGAATGTCACTTAACAACAACAGATCTGTATGGGAGCCAGCATCCTCTTCTGTCTCCTGAGCAGTGGCTGCTGGATTTGAACCACCGATTTTGTTTAGTAGCCTCGTACTTAACAAACAGTACCATCAGGCTTGTAATTTGGGAACTAAGGTTATGAAAATTGGAATTGTCTTCCTACATTGGTGAGAGCAGGGTTATACCCTTCAGACCAATTCTTGTCCACTGTTAAAGTAATCGACAGGGTGGGATGGGGAAGTGAGCTGGGGCTTTTGTCTGGAAGGCAGACTCTTAAGCTTGCCATGTCTTCTCATAGTTTGTTTTAGAATCTGTTCTGTTTTTGTAAACAAATATTACACATGTAAGGTCTTCGTGTGAACACAGTGCTGCCAGTTTAGCTGCTGAATTGTCTTGCTTCAGTAGGTTTTGCCACTTAGGTTGAAATTCTTAATTTAGCTGAGTCAGGTGGAAAATACTAGCCTGGGAGTCTGAAGTTTCAGGCATCTGGTTTGGGCTCCATTGCCTGTGTCCTTGGTTTCTTAACCTTTCTTTGTATATAAAACCTCACCTTCTTGTCTCAAGGGCCGGGTAAAGATGAGTGGATTGAAGTGTGAGATTTTGGCAGTGAAATGACAATAGCTACTGAAATGGAAAAACCCCTATGGATTAGTTTTATATATTTGGCTTCAATATACTTTTATGAACGGTTGTTTTTAATGATTTCTCTTAACATACCATCAGCTAAGGTATAATTTCTGCAATGAAGGAAAAGAAAAAGCCCAAACTATACCGAGCTCTGAGGAGTTGACACTTTGAACATTTCCAAATAGAAATGAACGTGTGATGGTTATGGAATCTTAGCAAGAAAGTTTAAAAGCATTTTTTTGAAGATATAAATAATGCTAAAATATTATATGTAAGATTATGAGGACATAACCAGCTAACATTATAGGAATATATACTTCTTAATTTAATTTGTCTTTTTTAATGAGCAGTCCATATTAACTTATACATTTATTTTAAGTAGTCAGACCATATTTTTCCTGGTTTGAATTTTTAAAGATCCCTTATATAGGATCTATTCTTAAGCCTTACAGTATTGACTCCACAGAAAACTGTGTTATTTTTCCTGCTTGTTTCGGTACCTTTTCACTACCCCAAGTGAAGTCATTGATGGATGCCCTGTCAAGTAAGATATTGGAAATTGCTCACTTGTTGAGTTTTTAAAGAATGTTTAACACTTTTTTATTCTTTAGGCATCATCTGTGTATAACAGAAGTACAAGAGGTATTTCTCAAGGCAAATAAATCACAGTGTATTTGAAAAGAAATCAAGTGAATTGGATAGGGTGAGAAAAATATTTCTGGAACTGATTGCACTTGATTATTCCATTTCACTGACGGTGCTTATCCACTGTAGGAGTTTCTGGTGATCCGTGGAGGGTCACCTATCTTTATTGCATAGCTTTCCATATGCTTTAAATATACAAAGTTTATTATAGGGTGAGCAAGTTTTTAATAGCTTGTTCCCAGGAAAGGCCTATTTCTGTGTGAATTGTCTTGGCACCTCTCTCTTCCCTAGGTGCTACTTACAGGTTGCCAGCTTATTTTGTTTAAACCCTTTGGGTCCTTTCTGGCCTCTGGCTGTGAATGACTCACAGATTTCCCCCAATACAGGGTCACCAAAGCTTTGGACCTTGATCCACGTCTCTGCCATTGTCTTTGTGGGGAACTTGAACTATCTCAGCCTTTCTCTCAGCTTTGTGATGTGTATACTAGCCCTCTGCCCCCTGCTCCCAATGCTATCCTACTTCTAGCTGGGAAATTGGGTCAGATGCAACCCACTCATTTGCCCTTTTCCTTTCCTATCTGGCTTGCACTTTTGCTTTGGCTGTTGTGCATCTTGTTACATTTTAGAAGAAAATCTCCTGTGAACCAAGTGAATTGTTGTTACTCGAAGAAAAAAGGGAGAAATGGGACCCGTGGACAAAAAGGTGACCTCTGAGCTACGTATAACCTGTAGTTGTTTTAATTAACCTGAACTGTGTTTTCACACATGTCATAGAATCATCTAGGTCTACCTTTCTTGCGTGGAAAAATTGGAGGAATTGAGCAACCCTGAGCCCACATCTGTTGGCGGGCTCAGCACAGCCGCTCAGTGTACACTGCTTCAGTCTGGAATAAGTCACTGCCAGGTGTCTGTGGACATTTGACTTGTGACTAATGCTACATTCCCTGAATGAAGCCAGCCACAGGGATTAAAACTTGAAAACACAGCAAACCTGCAAAAGCTAGAGCCTGTGTAAGGTGCAAACCTGTCAGAGAAGGAAAAGCCAAGAATTTTCCACTGATAGCAATAGAAAACTGGTAAGACTTTTCAAAGGTGGGGGGAGGGATTTGGGAGACCCAGATTGTGTTAAAGACAAAAAATGTGTAGTTTTAAAGACTTAAGGGTTCTTTTCATTTTCTTTCTTTGAAAATAATGTTTGAATTATGTTATATGACTCCTGGCAAATGTAGAATTTCTAGTGTTCTCCATAAGAATCCTTGGGATGTTGTAGGATAAGCACTGGAGTGCTAACTGCAAGGTCAGCAGTCCACACACACCAGTCAATCTGCAGAAGAAAGGTGAGGCTTTCTCCTTCTATAAAGGTTTACAGCCTCTTTGCGACTCTCTACAGAATCAACTCAATGGCAGCCAGTTGTAGTCTCCTCTAAAGGAGTGTGGTGTGGACTCCTGGTGTAGTGCTATAGGGTAGCACTGGACTACTAACTGCAGGGTCAGTGGTTCAAACACACCAACCACTTCTTAGAAACTCTATACAGGGTTGCTGTGAGTTGGAATCGACTCAATGGCACTTATAAAAAAGCAGCAAAGGAGTGCAGTGGCTCTGTAGGATAAACATTGGACTGCAAACCTCAGGGTTGCTAGTTTGAGCCCACCAGATACTCCATGGTAGAAGAATGAGACTTTCTGTGCCCGTTAAAGTTTGCAGTGTCGAAAAGCCTATACAGGGGTCACTAGGACTCAGAACCCACTCCACAACACTTGACAGTCACAACTACCATTGCTGTTAGGTGCTGTCGAGTAGGTTCCTCCTCGTAGTGACCCTGTATAGGGTTTCCAGGAAGCGGCTGGTGGGGTTGAATTGCCCACCTTGTGGTTATCACTCCAGTGCTTAGCCTATAGTGCCACATCAGGACTTCCCTGTGGGGAACCCAGATTTCTTCTTGCCTGTTGCCTGCTCCTATTTATTCAGATGCTTTGGGGTCAGCAGAAGTTGCTTGCAATGTGAAAACGAATAGGATGTTATAAGCAGTTTAACAGAGGTGTGTCCTACCTGCTAACCTCGTTGCGATGGTATTGGCTTAGAAGAGACAGTCACCCCTTATATTGCTGTAAAGAAAGAGCAGATGTTGTTGTTGTTGTTACGTGCCGTCGAGTCGGTTCCGACCCATAGCGACCCTGTACAGGGTTTCCAAGGGTGTAAATCCTTACGGGAGTAGAAAGCCTCATCTTTCTCCCGCGGAGCAGCTGGTAGTTTCGAACCGCTGACCTTTAGGTTCGCAGCCCGATTCGTAACCACTACGCTACCAGATAGGAGAGGAAAAACCACCAGGTGTGAGGGGTTTGGGTGTGTTTCTTACCTCACCATCATAGGTTTCTCTGTCTTCAGCATTTTCTTCCCCTTCCCAGAAAGTGCAGGGCAGCTTTAGCAAAGCTTTCTCCCACGTGTGTAGTAGAGCAAGCTGATGTGCTAGCAGAAGTAGAAAGAGGCTCCACATGTCATGTTTGGACCAATGCTGTAATTTTATTTCACAGTAAGGAAGGTGGTGGATATTATTAAACTACTCCGGAGCATAATAGTACAATTTGAATAGCAGAGAGCAACTTTGGTGTGTGTTAATGTCTAGTGAGATGAATGCAGATGAATGTTAAGTAGGTAGAAAATGTCAGTGTGCAGAGCCTTCCTTTTGGTGACTTTAAACACTTACAATTTTAGTTAACTTTTTGTTCAGTCTGGCAAACAGATAGGAAGATCTGTTTTATCAACCCAGTATTAATGTACCTTCTGAGCAAGGAACACTGACTGCTCATAAAGCCCCGCTCTCCTGGCAGCCACTTGAGCTAGGCCAGTCATAATGATGAATCAGAATGGATGCCTGTATTGAACATCTTAGCAAAACTCCTCAGAATAATAGGAGCTTAATGCTGGCACTTTTAAAATTGGCATAATCTCCAGCCTGGCCAAAACACTTAGATATTTGAAGTGTGAGTAAAAGTATATGCTTATTTTGAAAAAATTACTGTTGAACTAACACTTATATAGATAATGTTTTTTAAATTCTGAATTTTAGTTATTTTTAAAAGACACTTAATGAGAACTCTTGGTGCCAAGTGTCTGCCATGTTTATGTGATTTATTTTATGTGAGTGACTGTGTTACATATTTTGATGTGTATTTATCTCGTTAAGTGCTGTCAAGTCGGTTCTGACCGATGGTGACCCTGTATAGGGTTTCCAAGGAGCAGTTGGTGAGCTTGAACCGCCAATATTGCAATTCAAACGACTTTGCAGTCTGGTGCATTAACCCATAGTGCCACACCGGAACCCCTTTATCTCCTTAGAGGTTGTGGAGCTTCCACTGTGTGAAAAGAATTACTTTGGTCAACGTGGGCAGGCGGTGAGCTTGGAGTCTAGATCTTTCCAAACCCATCTAAAGGTTTTATTTATTAATTTTAGTTAAAGGAGGGGGGAAAAGTCTCCACCTTTATATTGGGACTCTGCTTGGAAGCCAGGAAGGTTCTATATGTATTGTTTCATCAGATATTTACACACTATTATTAAATGTTTGGTACTGAGAGTGCTTTGGGGACATTTAGGAACATGACCTTGCCCTCATATTCATCATATTCATGCCCAAGGAGATGAGTAGAAAATGATCATTTAAAAGCTGTCACAAGTCTCCTCTTCCCCTAGAGTTTAACAGTAGAAACTGAGAGAAGGGATCAGCCCCAGTTACTGCACACTGCATGCTGCTTGCTACACACTGTTGGCTGCACACTGCTCGCTGCACACTGTACTCTGCTCACTGCACACTGCTCACTGCACACTGCTCACTGCACACTGCTCACTGCACATTGTTCGCTGTTCGCTGCACACTGTGCTTGCTGCTCACTGCTCACTGTACTCTGCACACTGTTAGCTGCACTCTGCTCACTGTACTCTGCACACTGTTCGCTGCACACTGCTCACTGTACTCTGCTCGCTGCACACTGCTCACTGTACTCTGCACACTGTTTGCTGCACTCTGCACACTGCTCACTGTACTCTGCACACTGTTCGCTGCACTCTGCTCACTGCACACTGCTCGCTGCTTACTGCACACTGCTCACTGCATATTGCTCTGGGTGGCTTTTCTTACTCAGGTCAGGTTTGTCATGTATCTTTATTTGCATTGTTTTTATGTCTCCTGTCTTCTCCTTCCTTCCACGCCATTTTTGTTCCTTTAGGTTGTCTCTTTTGTTGTGTGAGTAGCTTTCCAGGGGCCCAGTTTCAGATAAAGAATATTCATGCAGTGCAGAACCTGCCAAGTTTTACGTTGTGGCTGGGATAGATACACCACCAGGGAGGTCTTAATCCCACTGCTGCCCCTGGAATAATGAATCCAAGACAGAATATTCAGCTTTTCTCTGAATATTCTTCTCATCATGTGCCATCATCCTCTTCTGCGTCTAAAAGTTATTTTTCAAGACACTTAGGAAAAAGTCGTAGTGGTTATGAGTTGAGCTGCTAATTTCAAGGTCAGCAGTTCAAAACCATGAGTGGAGAAAGATGAGGGTTTCTGCTCCTTTGCTCCTGTGACGATTTTACAGCGTCGAAAACCCTATACAGGGTTGCTGTGAATTGGAACTGACTCCATGCATACCACCAACACCACTACTGTAGAGTTCCTTTGACCCCTTCCCTCTTAAAAATTGTAGTACGGTTGCAGGAGTAGGAAGCAAAAACAGGGCAGAACGTTGGGTTGCATCTAAGAACATAGTTGGGGTGTTCCTTGAGACTACTTCTATTCCTCAGGAGCCTGGGATTTTAAAGTCGTTGGATGTAGCTTTCTTTTGTTTTGTGAGGCTTTGGAGTTCTCTGGTCAGCCTGCTGATTTTGTATGTTAATGGAATTAATTATTATTATTATTTTTTAACTTCTGAAAGGTGATTGAACCAAACAGGGCTACGTACATGCTACTTCATTCCCTTGTTTTGCTAGAGAGGCTCTTTCCCTCATTGCAAGTAACTGTTGGGAAATAACCTGTATTCTTGCTTCTTGGATTTTTTTAAGAGTTTAGCTGACTTGTAGGCATTATTTTGTGGACAGTTGGTGGGAAAGTTGATTTCATAGTGAGTTACATAGCTTGCGATCTAGGAGCAAGAGCAAGGAGGTTTTTTGTTTTGTTTTGTTTTTTTGCATAACATCTATAGTAATTTTTCTAGGTAACTGTTTATTAATGCAATTAGAGTAAAAAATTTGGTATTTGAAGATCAAGTTGGTAGTGTGTTGGGAGGTACAGCAAGGAGCTGCCCAATTTGTAGTTGCTGATGCCCTGGTTGTTTTATCACAAGTATCAGCGGATTCTAACTCATGATAACCCCATGTGTGTATGCACTCAGCTCCAGAGGGTTTCAGTGACTGAGCTCTTTCCAAAGGAGATGCTCAGACCTTTCTTCCAAGCTGCTTCTGGGTGGTCTTCAACCTCCAACTTTTTAGTAGCCAAGCCAGTGAACTGCTTACACCACTTATGCACAGGACTAAACCACACCTGTGGAATCAGTAATTGAACATGATGAGCCACCCAGAGTGATGGAATAAGGATAATCTCCTCCAGGGACAGTCACGACATACCTTATGTTCCTGTTATTGTTACAGCTCTTCAGAGAATCATTTTACAGAGGAGGAAAATGGAGCTCTGAGGTCAGGGATTTGTCCAAGAACACGGCCTGCTGAGTGAGGAAGGTAGGCCTCTGGTCTCTGGCTCATAGTTCATTTAGTACCTTTCCCCATGGATTCCAGAATGATGTTCTTTTTACCTCTGGTAGTTGCAGATGGCCAATGGCAGAGAGTGAGAGCAGAAGAGAGAGGGCCATGCTTTAATGCTTTGAAAAAGATCTTGATATTTTTAGAGTGGGAGAGAGCACTCTAGCAGTGTGGCCTACACCTTGTTCCCCAAGGCCGGGATTCTGGTTTGAGTTTTTTTAGTTCCATGACTAGGTAACTTCTTGAAGTGATTCCATCACAGTCTGATGTCTTTCTGATGTCAGCTGGCAGTCTTGACTTGCAAGGTTACTTTTTGGAGCCACATAAAATATGGATTGGTTATGTTCTAGAAGCGAGAGAATGAAGGCACACTACACTGTCTTTGCACTTATTTCAGGATGTTGTTAAAATCAAGAAAAAAGATGGAAATGCTGTGTTTCTTATTGTTGGTGAGAGTGACAGTCAGGTTACCCTGGCTCATTGTAGTAGAGAATCTGTACGAGCAATTCTTTAAACTTGATACATTTGAAAGCAGCCTATTCCAAATCTGGTGGGCTTTTAGAAATATCATTGTTTTTATTCTGAGGAAAAAAATCATAGGTCAGGTGTTAAGACTGTGTGATGTTCAAACTTGAATCCACAAAATATCCACCCAGGAAAGAATGCTTTTGATTCACCTAGTATCTCCAACCTAATTGTCAGAAAAATTGGCTGGGAGTGGGTGGGGAAAACTATCAATTCAAGATAATCGTTAGTTCTTCCCTCAAAAGGGGACATCTGCCTTCTTCGTGACTTTTATTTATCTACTGTGCTACCGTGTTCTTAGTTTAAATGAAAAAAAAAAAAAAAAGTAAATTCACTTGTACTCAGTTTAGAGATAATATTGAGGGTTGTTGTTAAGCTGTTAAGCCATTGGGTTTGTTCTGACTCAGCGACCCTATGTAGAGTTTCCGGGGAGCAGCTGGTGAGTTTGAACCACCAACCTTTTGGCTCACAGTCCAGTATTTATCCTACAGTACCACACTAGGAGTCCAATATTGAAGGAGATAATTCATCACTTAAAATTTTCAATTGTAGTCAGTTGTGACAGACCCTTAGCTTGATTTGCATCTGTAGGTAAGTCATGAATGATGATTTTAGAATTTTAATGACTACAAGGGTATTTTAGCAAAAAATATTGCTTGTAACTAACAACATAATTCCTCTAGCATTCATCGTGTCGATGTGTAATTTTCCCCATTGTTTTTGAATCTTGTAACTATGTCCGCTTAGTGTGGTGGTTTTATTTCTGTACTATTTCTCCACAGCTGTGGAGGTAGTGCTGCAGCTTTCAGTCCTTCATATCTTAAAATTGAGATGCTGGAGTAGCAGCATCCTAATGTGGTTTTTGATTTCTTATTCCCGTGTATATTTTACTGCTCCTAGGTTATAAATATATGTAATATACAAACAAGTGAATATGTAAAAATATATTTGCATATATAAAATATGACATAAATATAGCTGTAACCATAAATAAATAAAACCACCAAATGGTACATATTTCACACAGGAGCCTCCAGTGTAAAACTGGCCTGGCCCGGGATGTGCTCAGAGCAAAGTGTAGAGCACAGCATTCTGGTGGTAAATTAATAAATTTCTGTAAGTGCTTTTTTTTTTTTAGAAAAAACTAATTTGATAATAGATTACCAAAGATTCTTATTTAGTAAAATTTTTCTGAATTCTCCAGTTTTCTAAGGAATTTGGAAACATGACACAGAGACTTGATGTTAAGTCTTGGTATCCTATTTTATTTCAGTCTCCCTGTTGATTGAGCCCTGGAGTTCTGGACCGCAAGTTCGGTTTGTATCGTAAGGTCTGTGGTTCAAACTTGCCAGCCACTCCTTGGAAACCCTATACAGGGTTGCTATGAGTTGGAACCTACTGTGGCACTTAACAACAACAACAGTGGAGTCCTATGGGGACTTGTGGTGTGGTGCTGTAGAATCAGCACTGGACTGAGAACCACAAGGTTGGCAGTTCAAATCTACCAGCTGCTTCTCAGTAACCCTACATAGGTTGCTGTGAGTTGGAACCAACTTGATGGCACTTAACAACAACAGTGGAGTCCTGATGTGGCGCTGTAGGAGAAGCACTGGACTGCTAACTACAAGGTTGGCAGTTCAGATTCACAAGCTGCTCCTCGGAAATCCTGTACAGAGCCGCTATGAATTGGAACCAACCTGACAACACTTTAAAAACAAGAAGATTTATGGATCCCCTCTAGCTAGAGGAATTTGTCATTATGACCAGCATTTCTTTCTCTTCTCCATTTCCTGTGATTATTTCTTGCTTGTTAGTGTGTCAAAAAAAAGATAGGCAAACTTGGTGACAGTTTATTAAATATTTAGCCTATGAATATTAGAAATGGACTGCTCACTATTCCTTTGTGAGAAAATCTAAGGTTTTTAATACAGCTTTATAAAAATTTTAAACCTCTGTCAAGATCTCTACCTGCATAGCATTTAAAATTATATTCTGCTTTGCCGTTAGTGATATTTTGTTGTCTTTTTAATTGTTCACCCATTTACTTTTTTTCTTGTTAATCCAACCTTTCCTGTTCTGCAGTTGTTTAAAAACAATTATTTTGCCAGTATGGGAATATTTCTTGGTTTCTAGTGCAAATATTTACTTAGTAAATATTATTTATATTCCACATAGTAAGCAGTGGACTGCTAACCGCAGGTTGGCTGTTCAAACCCACCAGCCATTTGTTTCTTGGAAACCCTACACATGTTTGCAATGAGTGGGGCAGTTCAGACCCGTCAGCTGCTCCATGGGCGAGGATTTACATCCTCAGAAACCCTTTATGGAGATGGCTGTGAGTCAAAGTTGACTCGAAGGCAATGGGTTTTGGGTTCATATGAGGTATTGAGCATCTTTCAGTGAACACGATCACGTTCCTGCTATCATATGACACTAGTTATTGTGATTTGTTCTGTAAAGAAGAGAATCTTTGTGGCTCTTACAGTATGGGAGTGGTCATAGTAGTTAATTGATTCACTTTATCATCCTTCCCGTCACCCTTCCTTTGCCTTCTGCAAAAGCAGATGATTTAGTATTTATGGTAGAAAGGTCTTCTAATAACGTCATTCTCCCAGCTAGATCATGGATAACTTTGAATCCTGGAACTGATTCCTGTTTAGCTTTTATCTCATCATAAATGTGTCTTTTAAGACAACTATGAAGCGAATGTTCTTTTAGGGCCAGCATAATTAGGTAACATTTATGTTCACGACTATGCATTGAATTCCAAGTCCAGCAGGGCGATCTGCATTGCCAACTTTTTCAATTTCTTGTCACCCATGGCTGTCTATCTGATTCTGACATGTAATTTATTAGTATAGTCATGTGCCTTATAAACCGACCCTGTGGCCCAGTGCATTATCCTACAGCACCATACTGGGACTCCATAACCACCATAGAGCCTAGTATGTTAAAAATTTGAGGTACATAACAATAATTTATAATAACAAACAGGAACTACTTTGTGGCCTGCATCAAAACATTATTATTATGTGAAATATGTTCTAGTTTATTTGGAAGTGTTTCTTTAATTTTTTTTATGCATAGAGAGGTACACGATATTCTGTATACTAAAACAGGCATTTAAGGAGGTTTGGTAGCATAGTAGTTACGAGTCGGGCTATTAACCTCAAGGTCGGCAGTTCGAAACTACCAGCTGTTCCATGGGAGAAAGATGAGGCTTTCTACTCCCGTAAACATTATAGCCTTGGAAACCTTGTACAGGGTGGCTATGAGCCGGAACCGACTCCATGGCACATAACTACCACAGTGGCATTTGATTGATTGATGTTAAATATCTAATCTTCCTAACTAGCAGTTCTGATTTAGGTATAGATTTGACTTAAAGACAGATTTAGGCATGGGTCTTGTTTATAATTTGGGGACTGCTTGTATATAATGTGTTTGTACACTGTCCAAACCACGTAACTTTCTATTTCACAGAATGTATTGTAGATATTAAGGGGAGGCATGATTTTCTTGACAACTTTCATAGCATGTTGGTTGAGGAATGAATGCATGATGAAGCATCAAAAAATTCATGGAAAAATGAAATTGAAAGCTAATGTAATTTTTCTAAGAACTTTAAAAAAACTCTTATATATTACCCTTTCTGCTTGATTTAAAGGATTTAACCAGTTCACTGATTAAATAATGTGATTAATTTATGAATAACTTTACAGAACTTTCTCTCTGCCAGACCTTAGAATTATGACATAGAATTTCTTTATAATTCTATGTTCTTTCTTATATTCATTTAATTTTAATGTAAAAGAATTGTCATATTAATTTGAGGTTGTCCTTAACACATTTGCTAGTGTGGGGATAAGCTTTTCTTGGTTGAAACCTTGGAAGACATTTATTGCTTAGGATTGTTGGGGGGGAAATTTTTTCCTTAAAATGACCTGAATTGCTTTTTGTCTGCCACTTAATCCTGAGTGCTGTGTATAAGAGATTGGTGGTGGTGATTCTGTGCTGTGGAGTCTGTCCCTACTCATAGCGACCCTGTACAGGGTTTCTGAGGCTGTAAATCTGTACTAGAACAGAAAGCTTCATCTTTCTCCCGCGGAATAGCTGGTAGTTTCGAACTGCTGGCCTTGCAGTTCGAAGCCCGATACGTAACCACTACGCTACCAGAGCTCCTTAAGAGATTGGTTATTGTTGGTGAGTACTGTGGAGTTGGTTCCGACTCATAGCGACCCTGCACAGGGTTTCTGAGGTTGTAAATCTTCACTGGGGCAGAAAGCCGCATCTTTCTCCTATGGAACGGCTGGTAGTTTCGAACTGCCGACCTTGAGGTTAGCAGCCCGATTCGTAACCACTACGCTACCAGATACCAGAGCTCCTTTAAGAGATTGGTATTGTCTGGAAAATTACTCTAAGCAATTTGAAAAAGGAAAAGAAGAAAAAGGAGGTTAAGGAAAATGAGGAGGGAAGTGCATTCTCCATCTGCGTAATTTCTTGATTTACACAACTTATCAGAATAAATGGAGTAGCAGTATATTTGTGACATAATATTTTAAAATAGTATTTTTCTGACCTTATTTAAATACGTTCTTAAGTCATGAGTTTCCTCAGAGAAGAGTACAATGTTGGCTGAAACAGTTTTCTTTTGTTTTAATGACCAGTTGAATGGACTTTGGGAAACCAAGCCCATCAGCCGCTCCTTAGAAAACTACAGGATCTCTGTGAGTCAGAACTGACTCCTTGGCACTTACAACAACATGCAATGTTGAGTCTGTTTCAGTTTGTATGATGGAGAGTTGTTTTACAACAAGAATATAGGTTTCTGAGCATTTCGTTTTAAAGTTGGATCTTGTTCATATAGCTCTTAGGTCTCAGCCCTTTTTTTCCTTAGGTACAAAAAAACCCATTGGAAGCATACACAGTAACCAAATTCAGGGAATTTGGAGGAAAGTAAAACAAGTTTTAGTGTAGACAGAATTCTAGTGGTTACTTCTTGTAACACTTGGATAGCAGGAATGGTGAGGAATGGTTATAGGGTTGATGAGGAAGGCACCTGGGATAGTAACACACATTATCTTGGGTGTCCTGTTCTTCATGGCTCTCTTAATTGGTTTGAAGTTTTAGGACACTCCTTAAATGTTTTTTAACTACATTGGAAGCTCTTGATGTCCGGGATCTTCCAATCTTAGAGGAGCTCTGGTAGCGTAGTGGTTATGAATCGGGCCGTTAACCTCAGGGTCAGCAGTTCGAAACTACCAGCTGCTCCGTGGGAAAAAGATGAGGCTTTCTACTCCCATAAATATTTACAGCTTCAGAAACGCTGTACAGGGTTGTTATGACTCGGAACCGACTCCCCAGAACATGACACCAACAACAACATTGCAAAGGTAAATATTGGCACGTAAGTTTTCTCTATCTTTTGCTCAGCCTTGGTATTCTGGATGTCATGAGGTTGCCATGTATACAAGGGGGTTTCAAAAATTGCCTGGAAAAATTGCATTATCTTTTGATTCCATTTTTCCTTAAACTTTTTGAAGCCCCTTCGTAGTGTACACGTTTGGCCAATTGGAGTTAATAAAAATTCTTAACATTTAAACCTCACTGAGCTTTTTTTTTTTTTTAATGGATATCAGTTATATGTTGTTGTTGTTGTTAAGTGTCATCAAGTCGATTCCGACCCATAGCAACCCAGTATAGGGTTTCCAGGGAGCAGCTGGTGAGCTTGAAAATCAATACTGGAAACTAGTATTTGACTGTTTTACTAACAGAGTCTTGTTGTGGTGCTGTAGAATAAGCAATAGACTGCAAGGTCGGCAGTTCTTATTTACCAGCCGTGCCTCAGAAACCGTATACAGGGTTGCTATGAATCAGAACTAACTAACAGGGCCACAATGAATCACATAGAACAGCAGCAATAATTGTACTAACGGCGTGATTTCTTTCTATCTGTGTCTGTAATTCACATCTGACTGTGCCTATTTTCAGTCTCTTACCTGTGAGCTGAACCAACTAACTTGGACCTCATAGGAAAAGATAGAGTGTGATGCTCTGTAACCTTAAATAATGAGGACACTGTGCCTTCCACATGCATTAGGACCTGTGTATGCAGTTTTAAAGCAGTCTGTATTTAAAAAAAAAAAAAAAAAAAAAGGCTGCTCTGGTTTGGATTGAAGTGGGTGCCCCTGAAACCAGGAACAAGGAAGCAGGCTGCAGGGATGACCACTGGGTCATCATGTAACACCATGTGAAACCTTCTTTGGGTTTTGGGAGAATGTCTGCTTCTGCTGAATGCAGTTGCTTTGGAAGCATATAGAGAAGTTGAGATCTAAGGTGAATGCTATAGTCATTGACAGCTAACCTCAAGAAGAGTAATGGGCTGGGTTCTCCTGTGAAATAAGTCCGGAGCCTGCATCCTTGAGATTGGACATGTATGTGTGTGAATGCACGTATGCACATACACACACACACACACACAGGCACACGCGCGCACACACACACACAAATCTCTTTCTCTCTCCACAGTATAGCAGCAGCTCCATCTGGTATGTCATAGACCTGCCTTGACATAGAACTGTTTGTTCCAAAGCAATTCATCTTAAAGCTGCAATATGTTAAATGGGCAGCCCTTCATTGAAGGCCTCGGGTATGTTGGCAGTTTATCAGCAACAGGGTTGTGATCCTGTCACTTCATGTTAATGAAGGCTTTTATTCAGCTTAACAAATCCTATCTCCTGTTAACATCCGCTCTCTCAAATGGTAAACTTGAAAAGGATGTTTGTGACTTTTTATTAATTAGTAGCCATCAGGGTACTCTGGCCCTTGCTTGTGATGGCCATTTAGCTGTATTTGTTCTACAGAGGTGTGGTTTGTCTTCCGCTAGGAACACTCTAAAATGATAGAAATAATCCTGTTTGGTTTATGGGTTTTGAAATGGCTCTTTATCTTTCCTATTAGATGGCTATTTCCTCCGGTCTCGGTTTCACTTCCATTTTGTAATTCCTGGCAGTAGTTTTCCTAATTCCTAGCAGAACATTTATTTCCCCAGTGCAGCAGTTTGATTTTCCCAGCATTTACTTGTTTATTTCTGGGCAGCTAAAGGGAATAAGCAGTTAGTCTTAATATTTAATGTACATTTCTTACATAGACAAGCCCCATCAGAGAATGCTGCCCACAGGGTTGACCAAAACCTTCTTTTAATACGTGAGGAAATTGATGCTAAAGAAGTAGTGTTGTCTGGTGTCTTATGAATAATGACAGGAGTTGGTACTTCCTAGCCCTGTGCTTAGTTATAACCAGCAAGAAAAAGCTGCTATTGAGTTGCTTCTGACTCTAAATGATCCCACACGTGTCAGTGTAGAACTGTACTTTATAGGATTTTCAGTGATTGACTTTTTGGGAGCAAGTCACCAGACCTTGCTTTTGAGTACCTTTGGGTTGGCAAGATTCTCTATTCTTTTGGTTCATTCCAGTAATTTCTGGTTTGCTTTCCCCTCCCTTCTGCTCTGTTGCATTGGAGTCCTGGTGTGATGCTATAGGATAAGCACTGAACTATAAGGTCGGTTGAAACTGCAGGGTCAACGATTCAAACTCATTAGCCACTCCTCTGAAAGCCTGTACAGGGTCGCTATGAGTTAGAACCAACTTGAAAGCACCAACAACTCTGCTGCTTTAGTTCTGTTAAATTTTTAAAATGTAGGCAATGTCTTGGTGGGAGTATAAATTGATAAGTTTTTAGAGGGCCCTTTGACAGCAAATAGCATAATTTAAAATGCAAATAGACTATGAATGAGCAATTTCTACCTTTGAATGTATAGTCTTGCTCTCTTCTATGAGATGTTCATATCAGTATTGTTTGAAATAGCAAAAACCCTGGGAAACCTGAAGTTTCATCAATAGGGATTAGTTAAATTGATTAGTGTACAATATGCATATATAATTAGCTGTAAAGAAAAAAGTTCTCTTTTATGTGCTGACATTTAATTATAAAAGGCAGGGTGCAAAGACTATATGGAAAGATCTATTTTTGTGTATACATTAAAATACTTACTATTCCTTACCTTTTTCTAATACAGGTCTCTTACTGATTTAAAGCTGTAGAAATTGTTAAACTGTTAGCATCTGGAGTATGGGCTGGGAAAATTGAATGCTTATCTCTTTTTTCTTTATACAGTTAGGTTGTTTGATCTGTTTGCATCAAATATGCATTGCTAAAATGTAATTCCTTCAAAGGATAAACCCTTTTGTATTTTTCAGAGTACTTCAGTTGATTTTCAATATTCCCTATGCCTAAACTATTTCCTGGTGTTTGGTGCTCCTGTTGAGCTGAGTACTGTGCTACACCTTTTAGGAGTTCAGAAGCAGTATGATGTGGATGCTCCCTTGAGGATGTTTTAAGACTGCTTGGGGTGACAACCTGTAGGCAGGAAATGTGATCAATTGGTTGAGGAGGAAGAGGATTGGAGAGGGCTGCCTAGTTGGGAAAAGGTTTATGAAACTGGCTAGATGTGAGCAGTATTATTGGAGAGAACTTATATAGCAGGGGAATAGTTTGAGAAGAAAAAGGGGAGGAGCATGAGATGTACTTCTAGCATATCGAGGAAAGTTTTTTTGATTATGAAAGATGGGTAGGTTTCTAGGACCTTGAAACACAGGTTGGAAAGTTTTCATTGCGTACCATGAAGGGTGTTGAAAAGCCATTGGGATATTTGGAGTAGTAGAATGAAACTGTTTAATAGAAACTAGATTGTGCACAGTTTGGGAGGATGGTTTTGTGTGAGGAAATTGAGGCAAAAGACACAGGCTGATAGGGGGAAAGCTCCTCTGGAGAGGAAGCAAACGGAGGAGGAAAATGGAGTATAGTTTGGTGCCTGACTATGGTGGAACCACAAAGTGCAAAACTACTTCTTGGCTTTCTCTTGTACTCACGATATTGGAGTGTTTTTTAAACCAATGTGTATATATATTTTTTATGAAGTGTCTTTTTATGAGAGCCAGAATTTAAAGTTATAGTCAAAATTCCCTTAGCATATATTGTTTAAATTCTCTATGAAAGGAAGTTCAAGTTACTAAAATAATATTTTCTTTTAAATAAGTGTAAGCAGTTTACATAGTCCCCAAACTGGGGAACAGCACTTCAAAGATAAGAAGATGTTTTATCTGCATGGGCTATAAAATTCATAAAAAAAGAGGCTTATTTGGCAGTGGGTTATAACAGTTGTTCTTAAACTTTTTGGTATAGCTGATTATATAATGTAGACATACCACTTTATGACTTAAATTTTTTAGTCTCCTCCCCCACCCCCCACCCCCCCAGAGATGTTTGTTCATATAGGTTCATCAGTATTAACTGTAATAAGGATGAAAATTAGAGCATTTCAAGATAATAATTGCTTAACTTACAAATTGTAAGTCCATTAAATACTAATAAAAACAACACCTTAAAATTGAGAGGTCTATAATTTTTAAAACAAAAAATAGTTTAATGGAATGATTTTAATTTCATCTCTCATTAGTGTCTGACTTAATAGAAGCCCGCGTGATTTTCATGTCACAAACGGAATGGAGAAGCAGATACCACACATCATATAACCTTTGGGAAAGTCTACTACGTGTGTAAGAGAACACAAGAGAAAAAGGCATAGTTGGACTCTTTGGGGTCTGAGTTTTAGGGACCCTTGGTGGGTCAACAGAACACAAATTTTGAGAACTAATGGGTTCAATATGAAGGACTTACTGGAAGAAATTGGCTCAGTTTATTTGAGCCTGTACAGAAAGCTTAGAACTTGCTCATTGTAGAGAGAAGCAGGCAGGCATCTTTCCACAAGAGTATAACTGAAGAATAGAGGGGTGGGATTTGAGGTAATGGTGGTAAGCTTGTCCTGGGGGGTTGAAGACAAAAATACTGTGGTCAGACTCTGTCAGTAGCAGGCTTTATTGGGCCAAGCTTTGGGTCTTGATTTCCTTCCTTACCTAAAAATTAAAACCTTGGGCTAGCTCTTGGTGTAGTCCCTTGTAGCACTAACATTCTGTGACTTATTCGTTTTATAGTGCGCTCAGCAGTTTCTGTCTATTAATACACATATGCCCACACGTTTGTGCATACACACTTGGATCACTTTGGAAGGTCACATGAGCTAAAAATGTACCTTTTAGTTGTTCACCTAAGCAGATTCTTTTTTGTACATTCGTTTCTTAGGTAGAAAGTGACTGAATGGTACTGTGGATGTGTAAGAACCTTAACCTCTTTTGTCAGCTGCTGAACACACCTACACTTAACAATAGCAAAGAAAGAATTGTCACTGCATTTCTGTCCCCTCCCCCACTACTGAGGGAGCTCTGGTAGCCTAGTGGTAATGAGTCAGGTTGCTAACTTCAAGGTCAGCAGTTCGAAACTACCAGCCATTCCACGGGAGAAAGCTGAGGCTTTTTGCTCTCATAAAGATTTGCAACCTCGGAAAACCCTTTGCAGAGTTGCTATGAGTTGGAACCCGAAACCGACTCTACAATACCCCCACCATAGTTATAGGATTAGGTGGGTAGCGGGAAGGAGTTGAGGTGCTATTTAAACCACTGGAGTCAGACAGCGCTGTATCAATCCATGGTAGTTGCTATAGAGAAGAAAAGCAGCCCCTTCTTAATTTAAGATAAAAATTGGGGGGTGGTGGTGAAGCGTTGAGTCAGTTCCGATTCATAGAGACCATGTTATAGCATTTCCTTGTGATTAGCATCCAGTGCGTACCCTACAGCCACATACCAGGACTCTTGGTGGTGGTGAGGGAGGCCCATTTGTTTTTCTGTATATAAATCCACATTTCCTATTAAAAAATGTGCTCATTTGTAAATTTTCCATGTTTTAATATGGACAACATTATGTAGTCAAAGACTGAGATTTTTGTATGCCTGGACCTTCATCAGGACGTTTCAATCAATACCAGAGGCACTTAGCATTCTCATTGGTGTTGAATTCAATTTATAACTGAAGTCAGTTTGCTAGGGCGCTACTGGTGGGTGGTGATGAGGACTTTTGATATTCTATGTTTTAAAATCGCAATAAATTTACTTCTGTGAAAGTTGAACTCCTGGAGGGTAAAACCCCTTATATTCGGGTAGTCCCTTGTATATATACCTTAGTGTTTATTGAATGAATGATAATCATTAATAAAAACTTCTAGCTCTTTTTCAAACATGTAATTCAAGATAAAAAAAATAATCACTTTTTAATTTTGGAAATCTCTAGGAACTGTGAAAAATAAAGTCTTCAACCTGTATTTCTGCCTAGTTTAAAATAGGCAGCTGTCAGCTTCTTTTTATATTAAATTTTAGATTATTTCCAGTAGCACTTGCTTTTGTATTTCTTCTGGACTTTTGTATTTATTTTCTGCTTTCATGTGTCCCTGGGTAAGTACCTCTAAAGGCAAAGGACTTTTTTTTAAAAGAAATAAAGTCTGGAGGGCTACTACATCTGGTCTGTGCATAGGTCCAGTAGGAAATGAAAGGTGAAAATTGAAGGAAGGGTTGTTGCTAATGCAGTTGACAATATTTAGTTTTGATTTGCAGTTCTCTGCTGGGCCCAGCCCTCAGGTTTATTGGGATAAAGTGTGTTCTTGATCTGAAAAGCTCAAACAGAACCTCTTGTTGCAGAAGAGCCAGGAAGAGGATGCCATTACCAGTTTCCCTGCACAGATCGTCCCCGAGTTAAGAACAAGATCTGTTCCCAGTAGTGTCTTTCAGTGGAATTTGTAGGTTGGAACTGGTGTACATGGGTCTTGCTTAGTTTTACTTAGTGTAAGAAAGGCTAGAAGCCTTTGCATGTGCAGCAAGAGAAGGTGATTGTGTTGAAGAAATTGTAAGGGCAAGGGAAATTTTATATAGTATTATAAGGCAAATTGGAGTTGTGATAGTAAATCGGAGTCCTGGTGTGACGCTATGGGTTAAGGTGCTGGACTGCATAGTTGCTTTGAACCACACTGTCAACGGTTCAAGCTCACCAACTGCTCACAGGGTCACTATGGGTCAGAACCGACTCAGCGGCACTTAACAGCAACAACAGTAAATCAGATGTTTGTAATCTGGGATTGTGCCAGCTTTGTTTGAGTAAACAAGAATTAGATTTGCTGAGATTTAAAAAGACTATTCATTGTTATTGAAGGCACCTTTGTTGAGTGAAGATAGAGCTAAATCAGTATTTGATTAAAAATTCCAAATTTATACACTTCCCCAAAGTGGTAAAGTTTAGTTTTAGCTTCTACCACAATTTGTTTATCCATAAACTGAGGTTTTCTAGTTTTTAGCTTCATTTGATGAGAAAGATTTTATACTTATTCTGTACTTTTACTAGAAACCAAGTTAAATCCAAGTAGCTTTCCATTTTCTCACTACTTAGATTAAAATGTATTAACCTCAGTAAAGTTGATGATAATGATCTGTGCCCTCTGGAAGACTTTATAAAAATGGCATGTCAGCGTTTGAAAAATGTGAGGGGTTGCAGCGAGCGCAAGGGCTGGGGTGGGAAGAGCCCTAAGCTTTCAGTGTCACTTTCTGCATCGGGCAAAGAGCCCATTTACTCCTAAGCCTGTAATTTACACCTGCCATTGTGAAGAATGGAATCTACTGTCCTGTGGTAGAATTTGATTGTTACACCTGGGATTAAGAATTCAGGACCCTTTACCCACCCAGCTGTTCTGCGGGAGAAAGATGAGGCTGTCTGTTCCCATAAAGTTTTATTGTCTCAGAAACCCTAAAGAGCAATTTTACTGTCTTTTATGGTTGCTATGAGTTGGAATCGCCTTGATGACAGTTTGGGTTTGCTAAAGTTACTCAGCTTCTGCAAGCCTTAAGTTTCGACTTAGAAAATGGGAACCCAAGGGCTGAATGGGATGCTATCTAGTAAAGTTTGGGAACTCAGTGGCTCTAGAAGGTGAACACTGGACCGAACCAGGTCAGAGGTTTGAGCCATCAACTGCTTCCTCAAAGATTTACAGCTTCGGAAACCCTGTACAGGGTTGCTATCAGTTGAAACTTACTCAACAGCATTTAATAACAATAACATAGGAAGTTCACAAACAAGAATATTTTTTCTTTTCTCGGTTTTGAATGGGGATTCTTTTGGAAGACTGAAAATACTTTTTCATGTTAATAAGGATATTTTAGGAGAGATTGTTTGGTGTTAAGGCTGTTTTATAATATGTTGAAATCCTGAAATCTTGTATTGTAAAATACTCCTATCTATTCTTTGCACCACAGAGCCTTTGGAAAACTAAATTTAATGGCAAAGGGCCTAGTTTAGAGTTCTGGGAGACCTCATAACTTTTGGGAAAGGAAGGAGAATAGAAAACTAAAGAGCTCAGACTTTTTTTTTTTTTTTTTTAAAGTGATAAGTAGAGCCCTTTCAGGGATTTCTAATTCTTAATAGATTTCTTTCCCAACTGTGTCTCTTGTTTGATGCGCTAGGTCTCTAAAGAAGCTTAGTGTGTAGCTGGAAGGGACTTGGGTGTGGTTAGGCAGTTATAGGCTCTCTATAGAAGATGTACTAATTAGTGATCTACATCCCTTTTAAACTAGGGTGTTGGCTGCAGGGAGTAGTAGGAGTTACTATTAAGCACCACTGACTAAGAATTAATCTTATTGAGCTGAAAATAGGAGTAGAAGGGGTAGATATTGTAATTAGATGTTAGAGACAACAGGGATCAGGCTTGAAAATGTAGGCTCTCAAAGTTATTCCCCTTTAACACTTACAGATAGTGGGGTTGTTAAATGCTGTCAAGTCAGTTCTGACCTTGTATAGGATTTCCGAGGAACTGCTGGTGGGTTTGAATTGATGACCTGTGGTTAGCACACCAGTGTGTATCATATAGTTAAACACCAGGACTCCCATGGCGGAGTTAGAATATAAAAATCTTTTATACATCAGGAGACCTGTGTTCAAGTCCTGGTTTTGAGCCTGTGTTATCTTAGGAAACGACTTGACTTGCCTGGGTCTGGGTCTCTTGTTTCCCCACTAAAGTCATCGGATTGGATAACATATAAGTCTTCTAGTCTTTAAAGTTCTGGTTTGTTGATGTTAGAACTGGGCTGGGGGTAGCTTTGGATTCTAATAGGAGTAATAAATTGAGAGGTAGCTCCTATTTTGTGTTTTTAGCTTTTTGTGACTATTATTTAGAGACAAAGATGGAGGAAAAAACAGCTGCTATGAGATTGCTTTAGGTTGTGTTAGGCACGCTACTTTTACATTATGTCTAGCATGTTGTTGTTAAGTACTGTTCAGTCGGTTCTGACGCATAGTGGCCCTGTATAGGATTTCCAAGACTGTAATTCTTTGTGGAAGCAGAAAAGCCTCATCTGTCTCCCCCAGTGTCCATTGTGGTGGTGGTGGTATGCCAAGGAGTTGGTTCTGACTTACAGCGACCCTGTATAGTGTTTCCGAAGCTGTAAATCTTTACGGGAGCAGGAAAGCCTCAGCTTTGTCCCTCAGAATGGCTGGTAGGTTTGAACTGCTGACTTTGAGGTTAGCAGACTGACTGGTAACCACTATGCTACCAGAAACCCTATGCCCATCATAATTGGGTAATAATTAGCATTTTAAACATGTCATTATAATGGATTTACTAGTTCTTCATCCTTTACTTCACATGACCACCACTTGGGAGAAAATGTTGTGCACCTATCAAGGAAGAAAATTATCAAGGTTTAGATTTAAGAACCTAATTGTTAAGTCTTGATTAAATGATGCTATTAGGTTGTAATTATATCTATTCATAAAAAATAGATAACAGATTTGATTGCTGAGTTTCTTAAAGCAGCTTTTAAGATAATGAATTTTAATTGCATGCATGTGCCTGGGAACCATTTTAAGCCTTTGCAAGTGGAAAAAAAATGGACAAGGTATATTGAAAAGGACATGTGCTCACCTAGATACCACTTTTGGAGTTTAGCTTGTATATTGGAAGGATTGTCGTTTGTTGTTGTTAAGTGCTGTTGAGTCCGTTCCTACTCATAGCAACCTTGTGTAGGGTTTCTGAGGAGCAGGTGGTGGGTTTGAATTGCTGATTTTGCAGTTCAAGCCCACCTTGTGGTCCAGTGCATTATCCTGCAGCACCACACCAGGCCAGGACTCCTTTGGAAGGCTAGAAATTGAACACTCTGACTTCTTCCAGTTTTTCCCTTCATCTCAAATGTACATGCTTACATAGAGCCCGAATCAGCATTCCTTTATTTGATATAAATATTACAATAATGATAGGTCAGAAGGATGTGACATTCGTTAGAAATGGTTGTGTCAGCATTATTTGAGAGTGTTTTTTTTGTGTGTGTGTGTCAGCCATTTACAGTAACTCTTAAGGTGTAGACAGTATTGTTTTCTCCCCTTGTACAGATAACTTGTCTGTAACAGAACCAGGATTAGAACTCACTGAAACTGGCTCCAGAGTGCATGATCTTAATTATTCCGGAGTTGTCTGTGCCCAGGTTATTGTTGTAAAATGCCATCGAGTCAGTTCTGATTCACAGCGACCCTGTATAGGGTTTCCGAGGAGCTGCTGGTGGGTTTGGACTGCTAACCTTGTGGTTCGGTCTGACCTAAATTGTAGATAAACTGGAGTTCTTTTTTGCTTTTGTAACCTTTGCATTGACTTTATGAACTTGCTCCTTGGATAGCAATAACCTAGTAGGATTTAGACATATTTGTGTTAGAACCTTGTACAAGGTGGAGAAAGGACACCTCCAGCTCTGCTTTCTCTGCTGGTGACCATCGTTGGCTCTTCATGTCTACAGAACAGATTTCAGGCACCCACAATCCTCCGTTCTTTCCCACATGAATTGATTGTTTTTGTGTGAGCCAAATTATTACTGTTTTAATATGGCCAGTCAGTTCCTACGCTGTACTTTTAATTTGCCCTTGCATGTGATTCCTTCTCATATCTCCTATGGAACTTGAAATCCTAACATGATGCCCTTTTCATTTAATTGCCTCTCTCAGCCCCAACCCTTTTTAGGTGTGTCCTCATTTCACCCACCTCCACAACATATATATACCCTAATTTGAGTTTTAAATCCCCAGTTCCTGGCACTCAGGGCTCATTTAAGTGTCTGTCCATGAGTTTTACCTTGTAACATGAAGATGACTTAAATATTTCTTAACTTAGATTGTGTTTGTATTTACATTGAGCCAGTAATGTTAGAAGCTACTTACTCAGTAAGCCTGCATTTACTTTAGACTGCTAATGTTTTAAGATTCAATTTAGTGATTTTTAGAGAACAGTTCACTCTTGAAGGGCTTTTGTTAGTTGCTGTCTGGGAAAGCAAAAAAAAAGGTGATTATTGTTTTCAACTGAAAGAGTCGAGGTTCACTTTTGGATTTAAAGTAGTAAGTAGACTTCATTCTGGATTTTGATTCATTTTTGAATCAGCTCTTAAGCTGTTCAAATCCTATTGTTAGCAGCTCAGTACTCAGCTGGGCAGATGGTATCCATTGAACAAATCAGGACATTGAAACATAAAAGTCAGGTTAATTCAACCTGTGTCCACTGAGCTAAACTGGCTACCATGTCATGATTGTGAGTTGGGCTCCACATCAGCCAGCTTTGCGTTCCATTGTGGCAGCCCTTCTCCTCTGTGGTGAGCAGTCACTCAAATGCACGTTTTAGGCCCTATGGAGAATGGGGCTAAATGTGACTGGATAAGAAAGCCCAAATTGTATTTCATGATTACACTAATTGAATTAGTAGGGCAGCCTATACAAAGGACGTAGGCAAGTGAAATTTATCTAAGAATAAATTTTACATATTTGGGATTTGTTTTGAAGGAAGTTATAAAACTATGACTGAGGACCAGTTACATATAGACAGATTTGGCATTGGTATTGTCAGGGATCCCTATAAGCATGGTAAGCCCAGGATACCATACTTACAGAAAGTTACTGTCCCAGTGAGATATATCATAGATCTTTGGACCTTAATGATGAAGCAGCAGAATTATAATCTGGCAACTCTGGGTTTACCATTAGAGTGTAAAGCTGTTTGTGCCTCTTGGCAGTATTTTGCTTTCATCAAGATGATCTCAGCTTTCATTAAGTTTTCATCTAATTGAAAAGATTGATTTTTGAGTAGGTGAGAGTCCTTTTATGTTGTCTCAAAGGACAGAGTTATGGGTCAAATCACTGTTTAAATGGATGGTAATTGTGAGGAAGAGGTTTTTAAAATGGAGATAGAAAGTTACCCAGAGTTTATTGGAGCTAAGAGCTTTTATATGTAATAAGCTTCCTCATTTGTAAATAGCCAGAACCTTAATAACCCAGTGAAAGTGTGAGAGTAGGGTTTAAACCAGAGTTCCACTTTCACATTTGTCACCTTTCTAATGCTAGCTTTTGTAATAAGAACTCCTTCTCTAGTAGTACTTAATCAGTTCATTGTTGGCCTTTTGGTTTAAGTCTTCTTTGGACCACTAAAATACGTCGCTCTTCAAATTTTTCTTTCTTGTAAACTTGAAGATGAATTCAGAATTCAAGAACCAAATGAGTACTCTTACAACCTGGTTGGGGGAAAAAAAAAAAAAGAGATAAGGAAAATGATTTAAGCATCCTGATACTTATTTTTCCCAGTCTGTATGGTGATGATAGTGTCACAGAGCAGGTTGTGAAGCAGAGTCAATATTAAAAATGATGTTTTAGCTCTTGAAAATATTATCTTGGGAAATGCTGAATAGCAACAAATCAGCTCTCGGGAGGATGCCTGTTGTCATTAAATGGCTTGTTTTTGGGTCATTTTTGTAAGCCCTGGTGGCTTAGTGGGCTAAGCATTAGGCTGCTAACCACAAGGCCAGAGGTTTAAATCCACCAGCTACTCTGTGTGAGACAGATTGAGGCTGTCTGCGCCTGTAAAGATTTAGAATCTCAGAAACCCTAAGGAAGAAGCTCTCCTCTGTCCTTTTAGGGTTTTTATGAGTTGCAATTGAGTTGATGGCAGTGGATTTGAGTCTGGTCTGTAATGCACGAAGGGATGTTCTATTTTGAATGTGTGGAATCCTGAGACTTTTGAGTTTCATTTCGATTTAAAAATAACTCCTCCATTGTAAGATGTCTTGAGTTTTATGCAAGTCCCATCTTTCTGGGGTATTCTTTGTGCTGTTGGTGATTATGAGTATATTACTATATTTGAAATACTGTCTTCTCAGCTTCTTAAATAATATAATATTGTATTCTAAGAGAATTACTATATAAAATATATTTGTAAGGTCTTCAAAAAGTTAATGGAAAAATTCCATTATCTTTTAAATTCCGTTTCCCCCCCAACTTTTTGAAGCCTCCTCGTATTTAACTACTTAACCATGATGTGCCTGTAAATCTTAAGGGAAATAAACATGGGGCTTACAGTGGTTTTTTTTTTTTTTTTTTTTTTCAGGTTTATGGATCACGAAACTATTGCTTACACATATATTTTTAATGTGTGAAAAGAAATTATTTTATTCAGTTTGAATTTGCAGAGTATGTATATAGTTGTTTTCTGTGGTGTATGTTCACTGTTGATGTTAAATGCCATTGAGTCAGTCCTAAATCTTAGCGACCCTGTATGGGGTTTCTGAGGAGCAGCTGTTGGGTTTGAGCTGCCAACCTTGTGGTTCGCAGTCCAATGCTGATCTTATAGCCTCATACCAGGAGTCTGACAAGGAAACGTTTGGTTAAAGGGAAATGGTAATCATCTTAGATTTTGTCAAAATTTTGTTTTTGTAGGAGCTACATGACTCCAGGTGTAGTGCTGTAAGATCAGTACTAGACTGTGAACCACAAGGTCGGTAGTTCAAAACAACTAGCTGCTCCTCAGAAACCCTGTACGGGCTCACCATGTGTTGGAATCAGCTCAGTGACACTTAAAAATAACAACAGGAGATACATGTCCTATGGCGCTGCAGGATAAATGCTGGACTGCTAACCACAGGGTTGGTGGTTTAGACTTGCCAGGTATTCCTTGGAAATCCTGTATGTGGTTACTATGACCAGCTCAATGGCACCGAACATACGTGGCTCCATCTCTGTGCTTAATCATTGAAATAATTGTGAAAACATTAAAGCTTATTTTGCTGAGTTTTATTTATATTCCATTTTTCTGGATATCTTCCTCATTTTTAGGGAATCATGCTGAGTGGTTGCTGTTCTGGCTCTGGAAAGGTTAGGTTGAGTTAATATGAATTTTTAAAAAATTGCCACCAATACTATGGATGGATGACTCTACCTTTGTATAATTTTAATAGTCTGATTTGACTTAATTATCCTCTCTGCAAAAAGGTTACTGTTTAGATAAAAATACCTTATTCAACCTTGATTTTGAGAACAGGGGCTTTCTATCCAGTATGGATTAGAATATATCTCTTCACCTCTTGAAAAATTGTTGTCATCGGGAGCTTTAAGAGCTCTGGCAGGACAGCTTGCCATTCATCTGCAAAAGGCCTGCAGTACATGTGTTTAATCAGTCAATCTGCCTTAGAAAGTGGGTGGTTCTTTCCCCCTTTTGATGGGAAACTGATGGCCCATCCCTTTTGGGCACTTGGTGTTCCAGGAAATAAGAAAATGAGAAGACGGGAAACAGTCACTGTAGCCCTCGAATGATACGATACCATTTTCCATACTGATTCCTGGTCCTGGTTGTAGATGTGCTTGGTGTACCATCCCTGTTGTCTTCCATGTGTAAGTTAGAAGGGGAAAGGTGTGATTTCTCTTGGTGGTGTTGTCAGTGACATTGGTATATCTCTGGGTGATACTGAGTACAGAGCACTTAGACTAAAATGTTTACTCTGGAAAGGTCTCTTCATAAAAAGTTGCCTATCACATATTGGTGCAGTCGTTAAAAGTGTCTCTATGAGACACTGTGTGCCCAGGTACCAGGGAAGAGCTCTTGGAGAACTATTATTAAAGGGCAAGAGGAGGGATGTGAAGGTAAGCAAGATTTAAGATAGTGATGGGCATATGTGTGAATCACAGCTAGCTGGGGGAAGATGCCAAGTGGAGATCATAGCAGTTATAAAAGTACGGAGGTAGAATGTCCAGTGAATGGGACAGGGGATGGTTGGGGACATACAAAATTGAAAACCAGGCACTCCGTGTGCTGGAAATCTTGGGATATTACTTTGTTTTGTTACTCACATGATGAAAATCAATAAGAGTTCAATGTAGGTTCTGAAGCTTAGTTATGACTCTATCAAAAGAGGATTGAAGAGACCTATGAAGTTTTTGGAAGATTGAGAGGGGAGGGTATTATGGGTTTGGGATAAGAACTGGCTGAATTTGGAAATAAACTACTTTTAGGTGCCTCTCATAGTCTTCTAAGCCTTAAGCATTACTTAGGATGATAGGGTGCAGATGGAGGTGAGTCTCTGAACATTTTCTGAAGAATTTCTATTTATGTATGTTCTCTTTCACTCTCCCCTCCTCCATTTATATGGAGCTGAAATTTTTCTGTGTTGTGAAACTGAACGTTGATGCGTCTAGAGCATCATTCTCTGCTTTTAAGTGTCAGCTGAAACCTCATGACTTTCTCCTCCTTATTCCCAAAACAGAAACAGTCTGGGCATATTATGGTGTTTATGATTTTCTAGTTCCCTAAAATATTCTCTTTCAGTAGATGGTACATATTTTCAAATCTTGTTATATGAGCCCTTAGCATGTTGTATCAGCAGATCTATAAGCCAACAGGGGAAAATTTGTGTGGCAGTCACTTTTTAGGTTATAAGAGGTTTTTTTCTAGCCCCTTGTGATTATGTAGCATTTTTCAGTTAACTTTTCTTTTTTTGTCATCATTTAGAAAGAAGAAAATAGAGCAGAGGCTAAATTGTTGGACCAGTGAGAATAAAAGCAAAGAAATAAGCAAACGTAAGATATGGTTGTCTTAGTTACTGAGCGCTGCTACAGCATAAATACCACAATTGGATGAATTTAACTAACACATTTATTCTTTTACAGTTAATAGAGGTGTGAAGCCAAACTCAGGGTGCCAGCTCTAGGGAAAGGTTCTTGTTTCTTGTCATCTGTGGGCCCAGCGTTTCCCAGAGATCTTCCTGGGTTCTGGTCTTCCCTGGGTCTAGGAGCTAGCGTCTCAGTGTAGTCCAACATTCCTTGCTTCTAACTTTTTGTTGTTGTTGTTGTTTGTTGTTAAGTGCCATCGAGTCGATTCCAACCCATAGCGACCCTGAACAGGGTTTCCGAGGCTGTAAAGCTTTACTTGGTGGTAATGAGGTCCTTCCTCCCTGCTCAGTTCTGTCTCTTTTTGTCTCTAGTAAGATAAAAGATAGGAACCCTGGTGGTGTAGTGGGTTATGGATTGGGCTGCTAACTGCAAGGTCAGCAGTTCAAATCCATCAGTTTCACTGCAAAAGGAAGATGAGGCTTTCTGCTCCTATAGAGATTTACAGTTTCAGAAACCTTATACAGGGTTGATAAGAGACAGAACAGACTCAATATCACACTATAACAGAATAAAAGATGATGCAGGCCACACACCAGGGGAGCCCCCGTTAGAAGCCCCCCTTACATTAGATCAGGACTGTGACCCAAGTAAGGCTGTTGCATCCCACCCTAATCACTTACTGCTGTTGTCTGATCAGATCCATTCACATCTTTACACAAGTACTAAAACTGCTTCAGTACATAAATACCACTGAGAATCATGGCCCAGCCAAGCTGACATATATTTTGGGGGGCGACAGTTCAGTCTGTGGTAGTGGTGGTTGTTATGTGCCGTGGAGTCGGTTCCGACTCATAGCGACCCTGTACAGGGTTTCCAAGGCTGTATATCTTTACGGGAGTAGAAAGCTTCATTTTTCTCCCGCAGAACAGCTGACCTCGCAGTTCGCAGCCCAGTTCATAACCACTATGCTACCAGAGTCTATGGTAGTGGTTGTGAATCATTTTGACCGGGTTTCCAGTTTTTGAATGAGAAATGGAAGAAAATGTTACGGCAGGTGTAAAACTGGCATGGCTAAGGCAGGTGCCTGACCTATAACTTCATGAGGGGTAGAGAGCATCAGCATCAGCCCAAGACTGACTCCTATGGCAGGTCAGGCATACCTCCCCTCTGCCACCTTTTTACCAATTCTGATTCCAGCCATCTCTTATCAAGGCACTCTACTTCGTTACTGGGTTTGAACATTCATGGTATTGGCCACACAGAGTACTCGGACAGTGTTCAAGATTATGTGGTTTATTGAGGAAGTGACAGGGTAAACTTGGGATCAAGCTACAGGAACAACTCTGGACGCAGCCCTCGACTTTAGGAAGGCTGCTTTGCCCTCTGCTGTTGGGCGTTCTTGGGCAGGCGTTACAACATTTATCTCTGAGGGCCCTTGGTTGGCAAGCAGCTTTCTGGTCTGTCTCTTGGTTCTGACCTTTTCATGCCATTGTTACTTGCTGTCTTTGGCTTACAACTCCCCTCTCTGTCTTGTGGCTTTGGAAAGTTCTCAGTGCAGGGATCCTGGATCCAAAGGATATCTTTGTGATGAAAAACATGAAACTGTTCACTTCAGATTGTTAAGGAGGCATAGTGTAAACCCATGCTTACTTTGCTTGTTGGATAACTCACCCCTGCTAGTCTATTCCATTTTATAGTGTGACTTCTGGTATAAATTTCTTTCAAAGGCACCACATTTAAGCTCTAAAAGCCACTTAAACAATACACATATTGAGACATGCTGCTTTTGCTACAGGTATCAGGAGGGTCTTGGCAGTGTTTTCTCCGAATGCTTCAATGCCTGTGCAGCTCATAGCTCTTGGACCCCTTTTATTGGAGATCATCAAGAGGTCAAGTGTTTATCATGGAACCTGTGATACTTGTATTGGAGATGCTAAGATGTGAGGGTTGGGGTGTTTTTTGTTTGTTTTGTTTGTGTACTTAGTCGGAGCACACACGTTCAAGTCACAACATTTTAATGAAGCTTAAGTTTTCAAACTAAAGAAAAAATGAGCATTGGAATCCTAATATGTAGGATATAAAACCAAAGTTCTGGGACAAATGTCTGACACCAAGCTATGTTGTTGGTGTTAGGTGCCATTGAGTCGGTACCGACTCATAGTGACTTTCTGCACAGCAGAACAAAACACTGCCCGATTCTGGGGTAACCTCACTATTGTTGCCACGCTTGAGTCCATTGACCTAGCCACTTGTCCATTCCGTCTCATTGGGTGTCTTCCTCTGTTTTTCTCTGACCCTTCATCTTACCAAACATGATATCCTTCACCAGCGACTGGTCCCTCCTGACAATAGGTCCGAAGTATGAGAGATGAAGTTTGGCCATTCTGGCCTCCAAGGAGCACTCTGGCTGCACTTCTACCAAAGTAGATCTGTTGATTCTTTTGGCAGCCCATGGCACTTTCAGTATTCTCCTCCAACACCATAACTCAAATGCATCAATTCTTTTACTGTCTTCCTTAGTTACTGTCCAGCTTTCACATG
>NW_006408583.1:1622161-1622666 GCF_000296735.1 Chrysochloris asiatica
TTCAAAAACTGATTTCAGGCAACTTTGATTTAGAAAGCAGTATATATACTCCAGGAACATGGTGGTGGTGGTTGTGTATGGTCTTGTCAGTTCTGACTCATAGCAACCCTGTATAGGGTTTCCGAGGAGCAGCTGGTGGCTTTGTACTGCTAACCTTGTGGTTAGCAGTCCATTGCTTATCTTTAAGCGACATAATCTATTTAGGAAGCATTTTCTTGCCATTCATAGGGTGAATTTAATCACTTAGTAAAGGGATTATGTACTAAGTGTGTAGGATTCCATCTTAAGACAAAGTAAGGTATGTGAAAATAAAAGTTAAATAGTAAGTCTTACAGACATTCCAAGCTTGATAATTTGGCATACCAGATTTTAAGTTTTTAAATGATTTTGAGGAATCATTGAAAGTTTAACTGAATCCACCTACAGAATCTAGTATTAGATTTAACTGTTTCCTAAATAATTTTGGTGCCAAGGATTCAATTGAGGGACATTTGTGTATCATTTT
>NW_006408583.1:1623774-1646034 GCF_000296735.1 Chrysochloris asiatica
AATTCAAGCCTCGACTTTCGTTATTGAAGGATTCTCTCGGCAAATTATTGAATGATGCAGAAAGCATCAAAAGAAGATGGAAGGAATACCAGAGTCACTGTACCAAAAGGAAGCTGTATTGGGTAGTTATTTTATCTTTATTGGAGCTTTCATGATCTAACTATTGCTTTTGCATTTCTTCAGGATAGCCGTCAGAGAACCAGGCCTTCTAAGTTCCTTATTTTGGGGGAATACAGGGAGATTTTCATTTTTGTTTAGGGTGATGTTTACATAAATTTTTGTGAGATTGAGTTGCTGGAATGAGGTTGAACTGCCATAAAGCATATTATTCCAGTTCTTAAATCAGGTTTTTAGTATGTCCTCATTTTGCTTGAAAGAGAATTCCCTTAGCAGCTGATAGGCCTGTAATTAATTCTAAGTACAAAACCCGTCTCAAAACTGACAGTGTATTTTTGCTTTACCTGTGCATACACAGAATAGGAAAGTAAGGGGTGGGGCTATCTGAAAATGTGGATCCAGGTGGTTTGTTTGGTCAAAATAATTCATTCTTGTAGGCTTTTCAGAGTAGTCTTGTGTCATTGCTTTCTTTCTGTTTTCACCACAAAAATTTTGCTAATTTCAAGATTCCCTCAGTAACCACTTCTTGGTGTTCATTGTAACGGTTAGATCTATTTTGTTTCCAGTGCAAAACAAGAACAGCAGTAGGACCTATCACTTTTTAAAGAGTTGTTGATCCAAGAGGAAATGATTTCAGAGGACATTTTTCTTTTGCTGAAAGGGCCCCTGTCCTTCCTCTATTACTAGTAATTTCCCTTTTATATTTTCGAGGGAGCTTCAAAATGTGGAAATGTTCCATTTTCTTTTAATTCTATTTTTCCATGAATTATTTGAGGCACTCTCGTGTGTGTGTGTTAATGGCTTATTCAAGCATTATTATTTCCTTTCAAAAACTGATTTCAGGCAACTTTGATTTAGAAAGCAGTATATATACTCCAGGAACATGGTGGTGGTGGTTGTGTATGGTCTTGTCAGTTCTGACTCATAGCAACCCTGTATAGGGTTTCCGAGGAGCAGCTGGTGGCTTTGTACTGCTAACCTTGTGGTTAGCAGTCCATTGCTTATCTTTAAGCGACATAATCTATTTAGGAAGCATTTTCTTGCCATTCATAGGGTGAATTTAATCACTTAGTAAAGGGATTATGTACTAAGTGTGTAGGATTCCATCTTAAGACAAAGTAAGGTATGTGAAAATAAAAGTTAAATAGTAAGTCTTACAGACATTCCAAGCTTAATAATTTGGCATGCCAGATTTTAAGTTTTTAAATGATTTTGAGGAATCATTGAAAGTTTAACTGAATCCACCTACAGAATCTAGTATTAGATTTAACTGTTTCCTAAGTAATTTTGGTGCCAAGGATTCAATTGAGGGACATTTGTGTATCATTTTATAAATTCACTAGTCACTTAGGTAATGTCAGTCATTGGCGTTTCACCTTACCATTTAGGAAAAATTACTTTTCTCTAGGCTTCATGTAGCCTCTGGTATAAAAGAATTAAAAGTAAAAGCTGAAGAGGTAGGCCAAGATTCTATTGTAACTATATTGAGTCTTTAAAAATATCAAGGCCATCTAAAGATACTAAGAATGACAACATTGGGGTGTTATTTTTTTATTGGTAAAGTAGAGGGCCACAAAAAAGGGGAAGACGCTCAACAGGATGGATGGACACAGTGGTTGTCACAGTGGACTCACACTTTTGAGGCTGACATAGGACCTGGCTGTGCTTCATCTGTTGTACATGGGGTCACTCTGAATCAGAGCCCACTCTGTGGCACGTAAAAATGTCCTTTTTCACTCTTAACTAGAATATAAAAGGTCTTGGTTTATTTCCCTTTTCCTTGAATGATCTCATTTAATCCTTCCAGTAACCCAGGGAGATAATATGATTATTTTTCTCATTTCCTAAATGAGGAAATTGAGGCTTAGGATGATGAAACCTAGAAAGGGTCCCCACAGAGCCTGTGGTTGTAACCGTGACACTACATCCCGTGGCTCAACAGGCTGTACATTATGTACCCTTTTCTATTTTTAAGTTAATTGCCTTTAGACTGTCCAACCCTCACTTTTTACAAAAATCTTCCTAAAATTTAGTTATATCATTTTGTGCCCCTATCTTAGCTATAGTTTAAGGTGCAAATTTCCTAGCCTGTAATTTATACCCTCTTCCCCCTCCATTTAAACTGCTGTCTCTGAGCAAACCTGGAGTCTGACTTACCCAGTTTTACCAACCTCCACTGGTAATTCCCCTGTGTTGTTTTCCCCTAAAAGCTTGAATGCTATTCCCCAGTCTTAGATTATTTGACTGTTGTATGTTCCTTATGGCAGAATTGATAGTCCACTTATTTCATGAAGGTCTTTTGCAGTGGCTCTCTCCCTTGGCTGAAAATAACAATCAAATGAGGGTGTTCTTAAACAGACAAAGATACAGTGTCTGGGCCCTACCAGGGATGCTTATTTAATTGATCTTAGGTGACATGAGACGTTGGTTTCTTTAGATTTTGAATTTCATGTGCTTAATATGGTGCAGCCAACCACTAAAGCCAGTGATGTTGAAATAGAAGAATTCGGAGTCCTGGTATGGCACTGTGGGCTAATGCGTTGGACTGCAAAGTCAGTTTGAAATGCAAGGTTGGTGTTTCAAGCTCATCAGCCGCTCCTTGGAAACCCTATATGGGGTTGCTATGGGTCAGAACTGACTGGACAGCACTTAACAACCACCACCAACTCTGCAGTGCGAAATTGATCAGATGTGCAATCAAGATGTATTGATAATTACTGGGAATTAGAATGCAAAGGTTGGAAACAGAGGAAGGCTCAGTAGTTGGAAAATACAGCCTTGGTGGTATAAACGATGCTGAAGATCCCATGACAAAATTTTGCAAGATCAGTGACTTATTTGTTGCGAATACCCTTTTTAACGAACATCAGGGGCAGCTATACACATGAACCTCACCAGACAGAATACACAGAAATCAAATTGATTACTGTGGAATGAGAGTTGGAAAGGATCGATAACATCAGTTAAAACCAGGGTCTGACCGTAGAACAGACAATTCCTCATATGCAAGTTCAGATTGAGGCTGAAAAAAATTGAAACAAGTCCAAGAGAGCCAAAATATGACCTTGAACATATACCACCTGAATTTACAGATCATCTGAAGATCAAATTGAATGCATTAGACACTAAAGACCGGAGACCAGAGGAATTGTGGGATGACATCAAGAATATCATTCAGGAAGAAAGCAAAAAGTCATTAAGAAAACAAGAAGGAAGAAAAAGGCCAAAATGGATGTCAGAAGAGACTCTGAAACTTACTCCAGTGTAGAAATGCTAAAGTAAATGGAAAAAAATGACATAAAAGAACTGAATAGAAAATTTCAAAGGTCAGCTTGAGAAGACAAAGTCAAATATGATAATGAAATGTGCAAAGACCTGGAATTAGAAAACAAAAAAGGGAAGAACACATTCAGCATTCCTCAAGTTGAGGCAACTGAAGAAAAAATTTAATCCTGACTTGAAATATTGAAGGATTCTATGGGAGTCCTGGTGTGGCACTGTGGGTTAATGCGCTGGGTTGCAAAGTCGTTTAAACCACAAAGTCAGCGGTTCAAGCTCACCAGTTGCTCCTCGGAATCTCTACACTGTGTTGTTATGGGTCGGAACCTACTCGATGGCACTAACAACAACAACAAAACTGGCAAAAATACTGATGATGCAGAAAGCATCAAAAGAAGATGGAAGGAATACACAGAATCACTGCACCAAAAAGAAATGACCTTTGTTCAGCCATTTCAAGAGGTAGCATGTGATCAAGAGCCAATGGTCCTGACGGTAGATGTCCAAGGAGCATTAAAGGCATCGGCAAAGAAAAAGGCACTGGGAATTAATGGAAGTAATTTGAAATCTTTCAACAAACGGACGCAGCACTGGAGGCACTCACTAATGTATGCCAAGAAATTTGAAGGACTCATCTGGTCAAGTGACTGCAAGAGGAGATCCATATTTGTTTTAAGAGAGGTGATGCTATGGAATGCAAAAATTCATTGGACAATATAGTTAATATCACATGCAAGTAAAATTTTGCTAAAGACAATACAAAAATGGCTGCAACCACTCATTGACAGAGGACTTCCATAGATTCAAGCCAGTTTCAGAAGAGAATGTGTAACTAAGGATATAGTTGCTGACATCAGATGGATCTTAGCTGAAAGCAGAGAATACCAGAAAGATGTTTGCCTGTGTTTTATTGACTATGCAAAGGCTTTTGATTGTATGGATCATGGCAAGCTATGGACAATATTGCAGAGAATGAGTGTTCTGGAATACTTAATGGTGATCATGAGGAACCTGTATATAGACCAAGATGCAGTTGTTAGAACAGAACAAGAGAACATCAAATGGTTTCAAATTAGAAAAGGTGTGCTCCAGGGTTGTATTTTACCATACTTATTCAATCTGTATGCTGATAAAATAATCTGAGCAGCCGGAATATATGAAGAAAATTTTGGCATCAGGATTGGAGAAAGATTCATTAACAATCTGAGATAATGCAGATGATACAACCTTGCTTTCTGAACGCAAAGAGGACTTAAAATACATCAGATGAAGATCAAAGACCACAGCCTTCAGTATGGATTGCATCTCAATGTAAAGAAAACATCCTCACCAATGGACTAATAAACAACACCCATATAAATGTAGAAAAGATTGGAGTTGTTAAATACTTCATTTTGCTTGGATCAATCATCAATCTCATGGAAGCAGCAGTCAGGAAATCAAGTGACATATTGCATTAGGCAAATCTGCTGCACAAGACTTTTTAAAAGTGTTCAAGAGCAAAGATGTCAGTCTGAGGACTAAGGTGCATTTGACCTAAACCATGATATTTTCAATAACTTCATATGCATATAAAATTGGACAGTCAATAAAGAAGACTGTATAAGAACTGATGCGTTTGAGTTATGGTGTTGGAGGAGAATATCAAAAGTACCATGGACTGCCAAAAGAAAAACCAGTCTGTATTGAGAGAATTACAGCCAAAAAATGTTCCTTGGAAGCCCGGATGGCCAGACTTTGTTTCTCATTCATTGGACATATTATCAGAAGGGACTGGTCCCTGGAGATGGATATCATGTATAGTAAAGTGGCAGGTCAGAGAAAGAAAAGAAGACCCCTAACAAAGTGGATTGGCAGAGTGGCAGCAACAGTGGGCTCAAAGGTATCAGTGATTGTGAAGTTGGTGAAGGACTGGGTGTGGTGTCTTGTGCTGATGGCACCTAACAACAACAACAACAACAACAATATGGTGAAAATAAATTGTGTTTTGGTATGTGGTATACCTGGATTTAAAAGTTTTGTCTTGGACAAGTTACTTACCTTTTCTAGTCCAATTTTGTCATCTGAAAAATAGGGTTAAAATGACCCATTATATTCGGTTGTTAGGATCACTTGGGGGATATTTTACTGCTTGGCATGTCCTAAAGTAAGTTAATGAGTTTACTTTTTCATACCATCCAATAATGATGTCTTCATTTTTTGAATACCTGTATTCTTTCTCATGCTTGCCATTTAGAAATTGCCCTGTATTACCCTTTCCTTATGTTCAAATTCTTTTCTATTGAAATTTGTTTATGTGTCCAAGGGTCCTAAATGACACCTGATTCCATTGCATTGCAATGTGTTCTTAAGTAAAAGTGTACAGTTTAACATTTAAAATACATTAATTGTGAAAAGACATTTCCAGAGTACAATAGAGAGATGGTGTGTTGACGTTGTTGTTGATAAGTGCTGTAGAGTCAGTTCCAATTCGACATGATCCTGAATAGAGCTTGTGAGAAGCGTCTGGTGGGTTTGAATTGCCGACCTTGTGACTCAAACGGACCCTTCAGTCCAGAGCATTATCCTGTAGCGCCACACCAGGACCCCAGTTGGTTCTGACTCAGTACAGTGTCCTTATGCACAACAAAAGGAAACTGCCCAGATCTGTGTGTCATCCTCATAGTCGTTGATATGTTGAGCCCATTGCTACAGCCACTGTGTCCATTTGTCTTATTGGGGGTCTTCGTCTTTTTCATTGACCATCTACTTGATCAATAACCAGGCATGATGCGCTTCTCCAGAGACTGATCCCTTTTTGACAACAAAGTATGTAAGACAGTGTCTTCTATAGAGCATTCTCTTTTACAGACCATTCAGGCTGTACTTCTTCCAAGAGAGCAGAAAATAAGGATGTTGTTAAGCGCCATTGAGTTGGTTCTGACCCTTAGCGACCTTGTATAGGGTTTCCAAGGAGCTGGTGGTGAGCTTGAATTGCCGACCTTGCTATTCAAATGGCTTTGCAGTCTGACGCATTAACCCACAGGCCCACACCAGGACTCCAAAAACAAGGATTGTCCATTGTTGTTATGTGCCATGGAGTCGGTTCCGACTCACAGAGACCGACCTTGTACAGGGCTTCCAAGGCTGTAAATCTTTATGGGAGCAGAAAGCCTCACCTTTCTCCCGCAGAACAGCTGGTAATTTTGAATTGCTGACCGTGAGATTAGCAGCCCGATTTGTAACCACTCTGCTACCAGAGCTCCTTAACCACTATGCTATGTTGTTGTTGTTAAGTGCCGTCGAGTCGATTCTGACCCATAGTGACCCTGAACAGGGTCTCCGAGGCTGTAAATCTATACGGAAGCAGAAAGTCTCATCTTTCTCCCGTGGAGCAGCTGGTAGTTTTGAACTGCTGACCTTGTAGTTTGCAGCCTGGTTCGTAACCACTACGCTGTAGAGCACCAAAATAATCTTTGATTAGAAAAGTGAACTGGGCCACGTAAGTATCATTTAAGATTTCGGTGGCTTGGATTTTTAAAGATTGTCTCTCCCTTTTTCTGTTTTCACACTAGAGCCTATAATGTTGAAATGACTGCTTGTTTCTTATGAATACACTTTTTGAACATGTCTTAGCTTGGTGGTGGTTTTTTTTTTGTTATTTTTGGGTCCAGACTGGAAGCTACAAAGTCAGTAGTTGAAACCCACCAGCTGCTCCTTGGCAACCCTGTATAGGGTCGCTATGAGTCAGAATTGTTTCCAAGACACTTAACAACAATAGACTCTTAGGTTTACCCTCACCTGATTTTTTAATTCCCTCTCTTCCTGTGGCACTGTGGGTTATTGCGCCAGACTGCAAAGCCGTATTAACTGCAAGGTCGGTGGTTCAAGCTCACCAGCTGCTCCTTGGAAACCCTATACAGGGTTGCTATGGGTTGGAAACAACTCTATGGCACTTAACAACAACAACAACAACAAAAACAACAACAACAAGCTTTTATTTAAGCTCTAGGGTGATTTTTTGTTGCATGCTATCTTCTGTGGTAAGGAACAGGCTGGTAAGACCAGTTGAAAAGGATAGCTGTGTTTCTATTTTTAAAGTTTTATTTATTGAACCTACAAGGTTTTTCATTTTGTTTTTGTTTTTAAGGTAAGAGACTTTTCTGCAAAACTCCATTTTCATTCTTCTGCTTTGTCAACTCACCTTTGGATTGTCATCATTTTAGTAGCTCAGGGATCATGTGTATTTCTAAATCATTCATGTCTTATGAGTCTTGTACGAAGTGAGCCTCTATCCGAGCTCTTTGCCTAGAATAGTCTGAGCTATAGAGTTGGTCTTATTATAAACTTCATCTTTGCTGCCCACATCATTTTGATAAAATTAGGTATCAACATTTTAATTTTCTCTGAGTTCCCCTGGGTTTTCTTGGTAGATAATAGAATGGTGTCTGGAAACTATTTTTTGTTTTCTATGTTACCTTTTTATTAGAGCACATGACATGAGCTTTCGTGACTACTTTTCTTTAGTAACAGAGATAAATGCTCTGCTGTAGTCACAAATGTTACTGATGTCCTTGGAAAGCTTTAGAAATCTCTCAAGTTCAGCTAGCTTAAAACAGTCCGTCTCCAAAATAGAGTGTAGCATCAGTGAAGATGAGCCAGGCTGTTCTTCCAGTAGATCCATCAGCATTCTGGAAGCATTTCTCTTCAAGGTGTCCTTGTCTGGTAACCTCTAGGGTACCAGGTTCTGGGATGCTTACTGCTGCTCTGGGACCTTCAATTAAGTGGAAAGGTGGGAAAGAGACTCCTCCTAGTGGAAGTCAGTGTCTCTCCTCCTTTATGATAAATTCCATAAGCTGATGGGGTGTTTTCCCTCCCCTGTGTTGTGTCCTAACCAGTTTTGACCTCGTTTTCTGCTCAGACTGGAGCTAGTCATATGTTTCAGAGATAACAGGTTGATTTGAATCTTGAACAGCTAGTTGGCAGAGTGGGCCCTGGTTTCTGCCCTCCAGCTGGCCGGTGTCTGCTGTACGAGTTTTCCATTAAGGGGCCATGAGGCACTGAGTGTTGAGCTGTACTGATACCAGCTTGAAGGGGATTTGCCCCCCTTGCTATTTTCATTTCCATGTTGTTGTTAGGTGCTGTTGAATTGGCTCTGACTATTAATGACCCTGTGCACAACAGAATGAAACACTGGCTGGCCCTCCACTGTCCTCACAATTGTTGCTATGATTGAGCTCAGTGTTGCTGCTGCCTGAATCAGTCCATCTTGTTGGGGGTCTTCTCTTTTTTTGCTGACCCTCCACTTTACCAAGCATGATGTCCTTATCCAGGGACTGGTCCCTCTTGATAACATTTCTGAAGTATGAGAGACCAAGTCTTGCCACTGTGGTGTCTAAGACGCACTCTAGCTGTACTTCTTCTAACACGGATTGAATAAATTTCATTTTAGGTAAACCTCACTGCGTGTCTCATTTGGTCCCAAGTCAGTGGATATTCTTCTGCAATATCTAGTAGCGTGCTCTTCACTTGAGCCCTTTCTGCTTGTTTTTTCTATAGATATTAAGTTTTTCATATATATTACTAATTTACTGAGCCCTGACTTTCCAGATGAGTTCTTTGATGAGGCGTAATAGGAGTTAGGGCCCTGCTCCTTGCTAGTTCACTGACCCTGAGCCACTCTTTGGTTAATATTTCCTTCATTTGAAAGAAAAGAAAGGATGCCTGCAAGTTCTTAAAAACTATGCAGCCCAAGTCCCTTCCCCCTTTGTTTTTAAGTTCTTGTTGTTGTTAGGTTCCATGGAGTTGGTACTGACTCATAGAGACCTATGCACAGCAGAACGACACACTGCTTGAACCTGGGCCAAACTCACTATTGTTGCCATGCTTGAGCCCACTGACGCTGCCACTTTGCCAATCCATCTCGCTGGGAGTCTTCCTCTTCTTCTCTTACCCACCACCTTACCAAACATGACATCCTTCTCCAGTGACTGGTCCCTCTTGACAATATGTCAAGTATGAGAGACGAAGTTTGGCCACATGGCCTCCAAGGAGCACTCTGGCTGCACTTCTTCCAACACAGATCTGTTGGTTCTTTTGGCAGCCCATGACACTTGCAGTATTCTCCTCCAACACCATAACTCTAAGGCATCAATTCTTCTACGGTCTTCCTTATTCACTGTCCAGCTTTTGCATGCAGATGAGGTTATTGGAAATACCATGGCTTGGGTCAGGCACACCTTAGTCTTCAAGCTGACATCTTTGCTCTTCAACACTTTACAAAGGTCTTTAAACTTCATAATTAATGAGATTTGCTGCACTGCACTTCCATGTGGTCTACTGGGCTTCCATAGACAGTTTCTTTGGAATGAGTGTTCTCAATGTGAGTTACACCCTATTTACCATTTATCACACAGAACAGAGCATGCTGTGCGACACCATCCCTTGGTCCCCTACCCTCCTAAGAACAAATGTTGCATATCATGTTTGCACATGGCCCTTCCTTATATTTAGTTAGGTCTCTGTTGAAATGGCACCCATATTGTTAGGTGCCGTTGAGTCTGCTCTGATTCATGGTGGCCTTGATGTACAGCAGAGTGAAGCGTTGCCCTGGCCCTGCTCCGTCTTCACAATCCGTTGCTGTAGTTGAGCCAACTGTTGTAGCCACTGTGTTAATCCAGTTTGTCCTCATAACACCTGACTTCCTTTGTGGCATGGATTTCAGTTTTAAACCATAGTTTTTGTCCTTTTCCTTGTCAACCCTTGTCTCTCTCCTTAAGTGCCTGTTTATGCTCTGGACTCTGCCCAATCTCAGCTTCTACCAGATAAAACAACAACAACAACAAACCAAAAAGCTCATTGCTGTTGTATTGATCCTGACTTATAGTGACCCTGTAGAGCAGAGTAGAACTATCTTTCTCCTGCAGAGAGAGTGACTGGTAGGTTTGAACTGCTGACCTTTGGATTAGCAGCCAAGCGCTTTAGCACTGTATGACCAGGGCTCATTGTAGGCATTTATTAAATGGTTGAATCAATGTGTTTCATGCCCTATTTGAACATATGGCAGCATATAACTGAGAGTATATGTGCTTTCTGTATTCTCTGAACCTTCCCAATTCTTTGTCTCTCATCCAGATAAAATCCCTCCTTCCTCAAGTCTCCTGATCTTCTTACTAACCAGATTGTGTCCTGTGTTGGGATTCTGCGTGAATTCTGTTCTTTGCTAGACAGTAAGTGGGAACTCCTTAACTGAGTCATCCAGCACAGTGCTCTGCATAGCACAGTGTAGGATTTGCATATTAGAAGGAATGTGAAAGTCTTTGTCCTTCAAATGTGTTGATATTTGAGGCAGGACTATTTTTTCCTGTGTCCTTTTAGTTGTGACTAAAGCCTTGGAAAGCTCCATCTCATAGACTCCCTTTAAGGAACCACTCTGTCTTCACATTGGTTCATTGCCACTTTGTAGTTGCCTAGAATTCTGCAGGTTTGTTATGCTTCCCTCCTGTTTACCTTCTTTGATTTTGCCGGCAGTCGCTCCATTTAAGCAGCTCTTGTGTTGTGAGCTGGTCTTGCTGCCATCCATTTTTGGGGTTTGAGCATTTGCTTTTAGTAGGTTTATAAACCATTTCACTTTGGTTTATTTTTATTTTGAGCATGGGAGTTTAACAGTTGAGCAAAGGGTAATTCAGCCCAGTGGATTATCTGGAAGTGAGATGACTCCACCCCTCCAGAGAGTAGAAGCTGCCTCTCTGTCACAAGTGCTGGAATGTGTATTTCAGTTTATTAATGTCCTGTTGAGTGTGCTTTTGGATGTTTAGAAACAGAAGTAGGTTTTCTTTATAGCAGATATTTACTAGTTAGTATCTGGAGATGAAATCCCTGGGTGTACTGCAAATGGTTCACACACTTGGTTGCTGACTGAAAGGTTGGAGGTTTCCAGTCCACACATGAGAAGAAAGGACTGGTGATCTACTCTGAAAAATCAGCCTTTGAAACCCCTCTGGAGCACAGTTGTACTCTGACACACACGAGGTCACTGTGAGTGAAAATCTGTCTATGGCAACTGGTTTCTTTTTTTTTTTTTTAAGTCTTGTATCCTTTCACCGTAGTTATTCAATCTGTATTGTTGTTGTTGTTGTTGTTGTTGTTGTTAAGTGCTGTCAGGATGGTTCTGACTAATAGCGACCATGTCTAGCAGGGGTAGGAAACCTTTTTCTGCCAAAATTGATAACATCATTAGCGAGCCTTACAAAAATCATCAACCTAAAAATTAGCCTGCTATATTGGTCAGACATTTAATGAACTCATCCCTAATGTGATGACTGGAACTGTAGTTGCCTTGGCGTAGGGTCAGACCAAATGATTTTGTGGGCTGGACGTTTCTACTCCTGCTGTATTGGGGAAATGGTAGGTTTGAACTGTCAACCTCATGGTTAGCAGTCAAGTGCTTATCCTACAGTGCTACACCAGGAAGCCATTCAATCTGTATGCTAAGAAAATCATTTGAGAAACTGGATAATATAAAGGATAATACGAGGATTGAAGGAAGACTCATTAACAACCTGATGAGCACCTGAACGATCGATCATCTCATTGGGGTTCTCCCTGTTTTTTACTGACCCTTTGCTTTACTGAGCATAATATATTTCTATAGGGACTGGTCCCTCCTGATAACATGACAGACATATGAGTAAGTCTCACTATCCTGGCTCCTAAGAAGCATTTTGGCTGTACTTCTAAAATACACATTTATGTGTTCTTTTGGCAGTCCATGGTACTTGTATTATTTGTCTCCAACACCATAATTCAAATGTAAACAGTTCTTCTCCAGTCTTCCTTATTTATTTTCCAGCTTTCACATACATAAAAGGCAACTGAAAATACCACAACTTGGGTCAGGTACACTTTAGTCGTCAGACTGATATTGTTGCTCTTGAACTCTAACGAGGTCTTAGGCAGCAGATATGCATAATGAAATAACATTGTTTATTTACTGAGTGTTGCTTCCTGAGTGGTGTTTGTGGGTTCAAGCAAAAGAAAATATTTGACAACTTCGATCTTTTCTCCATTTATCATGATGTCATTTATCAGTCCAGTGTTGAGGATTTTTGTTTTTGTTGTACAGTAAGGTGCAATCCGTACTGAAGGCTGCCGTCTTTGATCTTAATCAGTAAGTATTTTTAAGTCCTCTTAGCATCCAGCAAGCAAGGTTGTATCATCTACATATCATAGTTACTGAGTCTTCCTCTAATCCTGATGCCACATTCTTCTTCACATAATCTAGTTTCTCAAATTACTTTCTCAGCGTCGGACTGAGTAAGTATGATGAAAGAATACAACTCTAGTGCACCTGATTCTAAACCACTCAGTATCTGTTGTGTTCAAATGTCTGCCCATTGGTCTAGGTATAGGTTACTCATGAGCACAACGAAGTGTTCTGGAATGCATATTTTTTGAAATGTTAATCTATAGCCTGTCATGATCCACATAGTTGAAAGCCTTTGCATATCAGCATCATTCTGTTATTCTCTTCTTTCAGCCACAATCCATCTGACATCAGCAATAATATTCCTCATTCCTTGTCCTTTTGTGAATCCAGCTTGAATTTCTGGCAGTTACCCATGGACATAATATTGTAACCATTTTTGAAATAATCTAGAAAAATTTCACTTGTGTGTGATATTAATGATATTGTTTGATGGTTTCCTCATTCCATTGCATCACTTTTTGAAATGGTAACCATTTCTTTTTCAGTTCAGTGTGTATGTGTATTCTTCCATCTTCTTTTTTTTTTTTTTTTCTTTTCACATGCAAGTAAAATTATACTAAAGATAATTCAAAAACAGCTGCAATGGTACATTGATAGGGAATTGCCAGCATTTCAAGCCAGATTCAGATGAGGGCATGGAACAAAGGGGTATCAATGCTGACATCAGATCTGTCTTGGCTGAGAGCAGAGAATACTAGAAAGATATTTACCTATTCTTTTTAAAAAAAATTTTATTGTTAATTATGTGATAGTTTACATGAGAGAACATTAGCTTTGCATTCATCCTATCATACATCGTTTCATTGCCAAGGTTACAGTCCCCTCTATGCATCACCAAGCAACCAAAGGGTATACCCTATATGCCTGCCCCCTGGTTGTCAGCACACACCTCCTCTCCCTCTCTGGGTCTAGAGTTCCCAGCTGCTCCATCTCTCCACATCATTGTTTCTGCCTCCATCTCTGGCATCACTGCTTCTCTGGGTAGGGTCCCGCATTCCATTCTTCTCCCTTGATGGTCTCAGCGACCTCTGCTCCTGGACTACAAAGTCAACCACTCCCCTCCTTTTGCTACAAAATGTCTACCTTTACATTTCCAACCCTCAGAGTCAGTCCTGATAGCAATTATTCACTATTGTATCACAAGAGACCTATCCGCATTGCCTTTCATCATCCCCACCCAGACAGATTAGATACTACTCAGTGGAGATTCTACCTTCCTTTGTGCCCTCTGGATCTAGACCTCCCTTTCCCCCCGCCCCACATTTTGGGTAGCTAATGTCCAAGTTGCCCATCCCTGTCTACTCTGTGTATGGAGGGGGTGGGAGTGATTCTTGCTGTAAAGATTTGTTCCCTCCTTTGAGCTACTGCATCCATAGGTGTAGGTCAAGTTCATCAAACTGTATCAGATTACTCTTTTTTTCCTCTTCTAGTTGAGGTCTGATCATCTAGCCGTTGCAGCCAGGTCAAGTGGGTATTATCTGCAAGTGTGTGTGTTCTTATGCGTATGCCCTCTCTTCTTATCAGCTGGACGCTTCACTCTCCACTCTAGTCCGCTGTGGCTATGTCACTTACTCTGGGCCCATGAGTCCCCAGTTCTTGCCAAACTGCTGGCCAACCAGGTCTCCACCCGAGTTCACAGGAGTCTATTGAACGTTGGAGGACTTGGCTTGCTGCTTCATTGCTGTTTTTCCCTCACTTCCCTTTATCAGCGTCCAGTGTGGTCACCAGTTAGAGTGCATGTCTGCTGAGTATTCCCCTTGAATCTTAGTCTTGGAAGGGGGTTTGCCTTGAGGGAACCCAACAACGTACCTTGATGTCTCCTGGGCAAGCAACTTTTTTTTTTTTTTTTTTGCAGTAGTCAGTCGGACTGTCATTCTTGTTTAATGTTTTCCCTTTTGGTCTTTCTTTCAAGAAGTATCTTCTGTTCTAGCTGCTCCAGGCTTGTCTGCTTGTCCTTTCAAGGGAAATTTCCCACCTCAGAAGATTCTGGATGCTGTTCAGGATTCCACCTATGGTCTTACGTAATGCAGAGGCTCCATAGGAAGCCTCCTTCACTGGGCATGTTGTAGCCCCATTTTAGGTATTCCAATCAGCTATAGGCAGAAGACAGACTTACAAGCCTTCTATGGCAATATTTCTGGCTATTCCTTTCTCTCCCCCTCCAGTGTCTATTTTATAATAGACTTTTATAATGAGGCTTTTTACATCATTCAGTATTTCCCCCATAGAATCCTTCCAGTGACAAGTCAAAGCTTGAATTTTTCTTGAGGTGTCCGCTTGAGTAATGCTGCACATGATCTTCCCTTTTGGTTTTCTCACTCCAGGTCCTTGAAGATTTCATTATAATATTTTACTTTGTCATCTTGAGCTGCCCATGAGTTTTCTGTTCAGCTCTTTTATTTCATTTCTTCCATTCATTTTAGAATGTCTGCACTGGAGAGCAAGTTTCAGAGTCTCATCCATTTTGGTCTTTCTTTCTTGTCTTTTTAATTGTCTATTGCTTTTTTCCTGTATGATATTCTTAATGTCATCCCATAAGTCTTCTGGTCTTTGGTCATTAGGGTTTAATGCATCAAATCTGTTTTTGAGGTGGTGTTTGAATTCAAGTGGGATATGTTCAAAGCCATATTTTGGCTCCCATGTACTTGTTTTAGTTACTTCAGCTTCATCCTGAAATTGCATGTGAGCAATTGGCTCCTAGCTTTGTTTTGGCTGTTGATACTGAACTTTTTTCACAGTCTCTTACCTACAGATGAAGTCACTTTGATTACTGTGGCTTCTGTCTGGTGAGGTCTCTATGTATAGTCACATGTGGGTTAAAAAGGTATTTGCAATTAATAAATCGATCTTGAAAAATTCTGTCATGTGGTCCAGCATCATTTCTATCACCAAGGCCATAATTTCCAACTATTATTGATCCTTCTTCCCAGTGTTTGCCTTCCAATTGTCAGTATTAATGAATACATCTTGATTGTATGTTTGATCAATTTCAGACTGTATAATGGTAGAATTCTTCATTTTTATCATCACTTTGCTTTAGTGGTTGGTGCTTAAATTTGAATAATAATGGTATTAAGTGGTCTTTGTCAGTTTATGGGTATTATCCTACCACAGAAAACTTGTACTTCAACATACATCTTGGATTGTTTTTACAAGTAAGAATGATGCTATTCTTACTGAATTTGTCATTCCTGGTTTAGTAAAACATGATTTATTTAGAATGGCTAATACTAGTTCATTTCACTGATGGTTAAGATGGATTCCTGGTGTTGCACTGTAAGATCAGCACTGGATTGGGAGCCACAAGGTCACCAGTTCAAACCCATTAGCTCATCCGCTCCTCATGGTTACTATGAGTTGGAACTGATTCAGCAGCACTTAACAACGACAACAAGGCTTAGGATATAGATTTTTATGTGTTCCTTTTAATTTTTGACAACTGCCAATTTTCCTAGATTCATGCTTTGTACATTCCATGTTCAGATTATAAATGAGTATTTGCAGCTGTTTCTCCTCATTTTGAGTTGTGCCCCTCAGCAAATGAAGGTCCCAAAAGCTTTACTCCATTTATATCATCATAGTCAACTGTCTTAGTCTGAATGTCTTCCATCTTGATGGGGTCATCTTATATCTGACAGTATTCTGCTGCTTATTCATAAGGTTTTCAGTGGCTAAACATTCAGAAGTAATCCACCACTCCTTCCTAGTCTTTCTTAGTCTGGAAGCTCAGCGGAAACCTGTGTGTTATGAGTGACTCTGTATCCCAGTGACATAGCTTCCCACGTCACAGCAACACACAAGCCTTCACAGATGATGATTATCTTATGATTTTCATAAGCCATTCCATTAATGTGTTGTTTACCATAGTTCTTTTGTCAGCCTGTTCACCAGGCCTGGCTACGTGCTTCAGTAAACATTACAACCAAGGGAACAACCCTCAGGAGCAGTTCTTGTCTGTAAACTCTATATTAGTTGGAATTGTCTCAATGGCTATGGATTTTTTGTGTGTTTGTATATAGCTATTGTAATGCATTATTATTGAATACCAAATGTCAATCTGTTCCCATATAATGTTTTATAATAGAGCCCTGGGGGAAGAGGCAATCAACCTAAGTTTGTTTGTGAGGATTTGCAAGATGGTTAAGATACTCTTCACATTTCAGAACCTCCCTCATTCCTTCATGTAAAAATTTGGACTGGATATTCATGGAAACTTTTTTTTTGAAAGAAAATTACCAACGATTTTGAAGAAAAAAAATCAATAGAATTAAAATAACACTGTCTGCAACCTTTAAAATTTGTACAGTCAGTTGAATGGCAGAACCTGGTTAATTTAATGTGCTGTATAAAACCTTCAATTTTGCGTTCCTCTGGATTTGTTTTTAAGCTCTGGTGGTTTAGCTTAGGACAAAAGGGTATGTGTAGTTTTCTCCTGGTCTCTGTCTGAAAGTATTGAAACTTTAAGTGTTGTATGACTTCCCATTGAAGGGATTCTTGAAGGTACACTATCATGAAATGGGTTGTTCAGTTCTCATTTCTAGACACACTGTAATTGGAAGAATGGCGAGTTAATTGCCTCATGATCTTAACAAAATGGTAATTGCTGTGATATTTTCCCATGGACTGAGGCGGACAGTCTTGCATTACTTTCAATGAAACAGATACAGGAAACAAAATGTCCGCTTCCAGGATGTGGCTGACTACGTTTGATTTGATTCTGAATTTGAGACTTACCCTGTACTGTTCAGTCCACCAAACCCCAAACCAAACCCATTGCTGTTAAGTCAATTCCAACTCATAGGAACCCTATAGGACAGAGAAGAACCACCCCATAGAGTTTCCAACAGATTGCTATAGCTTTTAAAAGAGGACTGACTGGTGGGTTTGAACCCCTGGTCTTCCTGTTAGCTTTAGCAGCTGGCTGTCTTTATTCATTCATCCACCACTTCCCAATTCACCCATCCACTTGCTGTAAGCAACCAGTCTTCAGCCATGGCTTTACTTTCTATCCTTCTTGCCCTCAAAGAACGTTGTGAGTTGGATTGTATCACTGCTGCCTACTTAGCTAATTTGAAGCAGGTTTTTGCAAATGGGAAAGTATGAAAAGTAAGGTTTCTTGTTCTCTTCTGTGGCTGCTTACTTTTCTACATCCCAGATGTAAGCTGTGCTATACCAGGAGGCAGTGCTTTAGAGAATTTGACCTTGAAATTAGATTATATAAATTAATGCAAGGAGATTTTAGTCCATTTTTATGCATGCGTTTTCTACCACTACCCATATCTCTGAATAAAATATTTGCATATCTGTCTTCTTTCCCCCTCTCCCCCCTTTTGGTGTTACAATATTCAATTTGATATAATTTTAATTTTCATCCTCTTGAAGGGACAGAATATACTGAATTCTTTGTGGACAAATGGTTTTCTGTCCCAGACCCAAGTAGTATAGCATGCCAACAAGGATCTTGTTTTAGAGTGTTCTGAATACATAAGGCAGTTAGGTTTGGATGTATGAGAGGGCTTCAAAAAGTTCGTGGAAAGATGAATTGTCTTTTATTCCCATTTACCCATTTATTCAGTAACACAGTTTGGATGTCTTTATTTTTCTTCATTCTCTGATATGCTTGTTCATTGGAATACTTCCCTAAAAGATAAGGTCTAAATTTAAAGGTCCTGAGTTAAGGTTAATGTGATGTGTCAAAAACAGGTTAATTCACCCGAGCCTACCCCAACGTTAAGGGCATCTTTGTTCCGTGTCTCTAGTGAAGTTTTCAAACATTTTTCATTAGAGATTCTCAAAAGTAGAAGCACACACACATATATACATACACACTCATACTGGCTTTCTGAACCTCTTCATCAGCATGGTGGGAATTCTTTGTAGTCTTTGACGTGCTTGACCTTTAGGTTAGTGATGTTCTTTTACCTTGGACCCAACCCCTAAAGGATCCAGGAAGTGAGTAGAGTTGGCATTGGGAGAATTGGAGTTAATTCCTGTTATAGGGAACCTGCTGGCAGATAGCTCTTGGGGACTCTGTTGCTTCACTCTTCTCAAGCAAAAAAAAAAAAAAAAAATTTTTTTAATGTAGGGTGAAATTTCTAAATTGCTAATAAGATTTTCAGTGTTGGTCACTACTAATTTTTTTTTTTTTTTTTAAGATACTGGGTAGACCAAGTATCACATTTTTGAAGATTAATTATCTGCTTTCCACTTAGGACCTCTGGCCTCAGGACCTTGAAATAAGTTACAGATTTGCTCATTTCACCTGCTTGATTGGCTTTTCCTCAAAAAGACAGGTACAGGATCATTATGATGTTATTGATGACTATTTTTGGCACCTTTCAGTTTTCCTTCTTTCAAATGTCGCCCCAGAAACGCTTTAACCTGTGTGTGAGTATAATTTAATCTGTCAGTTATTGCCCTTTAGTTTTATATTTGGTTTTACTAACCATGGCCATGACGTTCTTCCATTCCTTTGAATGGGCCGTACTCACATTATGAGGACTTTTGACTCCTGTCCCCTTCTCCCCACTCCCAACTTTTCTTCCTGTTCACCTCTGCTGAGTCTTGGTCACCATGCCATTAGGTGTATAGTGATTTATGCCATGAAGAATGCCCAGAGTGGTCATCTGGTTGCTGTCTTTCATGCTGGCCATTTCATTAGGTCTTAGTTTCTGTGGAGTCAGCCTTGACAAATAAATAGGAAGATCCATTTATTTGCATTTTGTTCCCATTCTTAATGTAGGGGGCCAACTGTCTTGAGTCTCAGCAAGTTAAGATATGGGTCATTTTCAGTTAGAACAAAAATCTACATTGGTGAAGTACTGCTATGTCTTCATCAGTGATGCATGGTTAGTGCATTTTCTTGTTCTGATGGCAGTGGAAAGCTCTCTAATGAGTATCAATGCAGGGGAAGTTTTCTTCAGTCTGAATTTACTGCTCCCATCTCAGTGGTATTCTCTCTGCCACTTCTTGCTCTTCTGGAAATAGAGTATAGTGTCCTGATTGCTGGACTCAGAGTCAAGGCCCTCAGTTCTAAGTCTCCGTTGTGATTGCTGGTTTTTAGTATAACAAAAGATTGCTCTAAAAAGCATTTTTGGGTGGGACTGGAGAGGACATAGGAAAGTGACATATTCCGAACCCTTTCTACTTAAATTTTAGTGAAGATTGTCAGCTAGGATTTGGCAATCAAATTGAAGTCCAAGGAACTTGTAAAAATAATTCTAAGACAGAGGGTACTTGACTAGACTTCCACTCTCTCTCTAAGACATTTTAAGAGTAAGGAAATTGATATGTTACCGGGATGTCCATCATCCCCTTCAGAAGATTGAGTTAGGGGATCCTTTTGACCAAACCTGTTTGAGATTCGAGATTCAAGAAGATGGTGAAAATGTTTCTTCTTTTCAGGCTCACCGGAAAGAGATTGCAGTCGTTAACTGCTCCAGACTTCCATGTTACTTGGGACATAGTAGGTGCTTTCTAAAACTCTTGTCAATGGGAAAAGACTATACATGTACCACTTTGCATTTTGCATGTTAAATCTACTATGCTAAGGGTTGTTTTAAATGGAAGGGGAATTGCTTTTCCTGTTTGGTAGTGTTGTAAAAGAAAATGGGTACCAAAAAACTCTTTAAGTTTTTCTAACCTAAGTTAGGAAAATTCCAGCTGTGCTTCTTTGTAATTTCAGATTTTCATTTAGATAGACATCCACTTTGATGTGAAATACGTACATGCTCTCTTATTATTCTCTGGCATTTTAAACATCGGGAAGCAAAATGCTTTATTCCTCCTCAACTACATGTCCAGGCTAAGGTGTTAGCATTGCAGGTTGTAGTTTCCATAGTAGGAGTGACTTTGCCCTTTTTTCTTTCTCTTCACCAGCACAATATTTAGAACAGGTTGTCCAAAGTGATGATTGTTTCTGACAATGTGTTCTTAAAGATTTCTTTGCATGCCTTTGACTTCTCCGGGACTTCCTTTGGGCTCAGACGTGTTTCATAGAAGCTCTGTGTGACTTTGTCTGTGTGCCCTTGTTTGTCCCCACACCCAGTAGCTTTTCTGGCCCAAGGAGTTTCTTCTACACTCATCTTATTCTACACATCACGCTGGCTGAGTTGGGAAAAGATTAACTTTCAATGTGGTCTTGATTTTTCATGTGGATGGTGAGGTTTGCTTATTTTAAACTGGAAGGTGCTGGGACTGACTATTCCTATCTTCCCTTTGTCTGTACAGGCCTGAATCTTTGTATTAACTAAGACTTGTAAATGAAAAAAAAGTTAAATAAAAATATTAAAGTAAGGCACACACACACACACACACACACACACACACTCACACTCTAAATCACCTGAAGTTTGGACTTATAATAAAGAATTACGGTATAGATATGGAAAGGTGTGTGTTTGTTAGTAATAGGGCTTGAAGCTCACTGTTTATCTTGAGCAACACTCTGAGTTACAGAGTACAGCTGTTCATAGGGCTTTCATGACTGTAACCTTTCAGAAGCAGATCACCAGGTCTTTCTTCTGTGGCAATACAGGGTGGGTTTGAATCATCAACCTTTAAATTTGTAGACAAGGGCAAGCTGTGTGTGCCATCCAGGGACCTTACTATATGTCTCCCTCCCTGTTGAATAAATCACCTGAGATGACTTTGCTTGGCCGCCCCTCTGGGTACCTAGGGTTGAAATGAAAACCTTTTTAGTAGAAAACTTGGTAGGGAATCTAAAAGCACATGGAACATTTAATGGAACATTCTCTGCTGATCACCTTGAAGAGTACTTCATGGCATTCAGACTCTCTCTCTCTCTCTCTCTCTCTTTTTTTAATGGACCTCTGTTCACGTTTATTCCTCAGGAGATACAGGTGAGTGTCTGAACTTACAGGAGCAGACAGAACCAACTCAGAGGTTCCCAGGTTTCCTGAAAGAGTGTTCTGCTGCTTTCCATGCTGAGGATGTCTGCATTAACAGGAGAAGGAATGACAGTGACAAAGAAAAGAACATGATAGAAGCATGAATCAGCCAGGGGATGGGGAGAAGTACGTGGTGTTTGTTAGAGCTTTCTGTGTGGGATGCGGGGAGTAGGTGGGAGCCCAGTCGGGTCACTGCGTCACTATGGAGTTGAGTTTGTAGGCAACGTAGAGTCAGTGAAAGGCTTAAAAAGAGAAATGGTTGGGAAATACTTTTTTTTTTTTTTTTAACATCACTGTAGCCATGCAGGGGAGGGTGCATGGGATAAGAGGTAGGGCTGGAAGAAGATCACTTAGGAGGCTTTGGGTAGAGAATCAGCACTGGGTTCAAATGTTGGTCTTTCTACTTAATAGCTGTGTGAACTCTTAAGAGTTTTGTTCTGTAAATGGAAGATACTGTATAAGACAGGATTAAATGTGAGACAACGTATGCAATGTATCTATCTTGGTGCTTGGCCTGAAATAAGGAATTATTAAATATTAAGGAGCAATGGTTAAAAACTTTTGGATACTAAATGAAAGTGTGCGGTTTGAACCTGCTAACAGCTCATGGGAGAAGAGTTCTGGCAATCGTCTGCTGTAAAGGGTCTTGGAGACCCTCTGGGGGCAATTCTACTGTATCCTGTAGGATCACTCTAAGTTAGAATTGAC
>NW_006408583.1:1646671-1669474 GCF_000296735.1 Chrysochloris asiatica
CACACCACACCACACCACACCACACCACAGTTTCACTTTTCCCTCCCCATATTTAGTTACATTGCTGTTGTAGTGGTTGTCTGCCATCAAGTTGGTTCTGACTCATAAAGACCTTGTGTAGGTTTCCAGGAAGCGACTGATGAGTTGAACCACTGACCATGCGGTTAAGCAGTCCAGTACTTATCCTGCAATGCCACACCAGAACTCCATTTTAGTTATGTTGATAAGTGCCATAGAGTTGGTTCCGATCCAAAGTGACCCTGTATAAGGTTCCCAAGGAGCGGCTGGTGAGCTTGAACTGCTGACCTTGTGGTTCAAACTGACTTGGCAGTCCAGTGCATTAACCCACAGTGCCACACCAGGACTCCTAGAATCCTTAAATTGTGCTACAAGAGATAGATTGGCGGAAACTCTTTCTTGTAGCAAAAGATGCCCAAGTCCCAAGGACACTGCAGGCAGAGTCGTTGTTTACTTTTGATTTCTTCTGATTAATCATGGTCTTAAAACCAATTAGTGCCAACTTAGAAACATAGTTAAATTGAGGTCCTTTTGAACATTTAGATAGGAGAAAAAATTGTAGGTGACTGTATTCGACTTTGTATGGATATGTAAAACATTTTCCTGATTTGTGAGTTGTTGAAATTGTAGCACCATGTGATCTTACAATGTGCACATTTGTCAAGCTAGATTTTAGAGTAGAACCAGAGCAAGGCTTCTGTGCTGCCTTCCTCCTTGTATTGTAAATTTCGTATTGGACTATAAGTAGATGATGCTATGCCATCCTTAACATTTTTAATATAATCAACAGGGAAGTAGTGGTTTCTAATCTGAAATATTAAAATTCTGGGAGGCTGACCATAAAAAACTGAGTAGGGAGCGTGGAAGTCTTATGCATCTTTTTTTTGGGAGGGGGATGGGTGACGGTAGCATTTACTTTTTTAAAGTAAGGGTAAACTTACTTGACAAGGCTGTAATGCTAATGTGGCGTTCTTGGTGCATTAGCACTCTATATAGTTAGCCTTTGGAGGGCTGGGGTTTTCAGAGTAAAAATTCTTGCCCTCCTAGTTACCATTTGTGACTATGTTGTGCTAAGGAGGCCCAGTGCTGGAGTTGATGGTCATGATGGGGAAAATCTGTGTGATGCACTTCCTGTTCCCCAGGACTCCAGTTCAGCTTTGCAGCATTGGTATCCATTTAGACACAAGGGGGAAAAGGACCAAGACTTCATCTCACCCAGAGACATCTTTAGTCCAACAATAATGATTCCCTAATGTTTGCTTGGACTTCTGGTGTGGGGTTGTGGATCAGCACTAGACTGTGAACTTACAAGGTTGGCAGTTGAAACCCACCAGCTGCTTCTCAGAAAACCCTATACAGGGTTGCTGTGAGTTGGAACTGATTTGATGGCACTTAACAATATTTGTTTGGAGTCCTGGTGTGGTGCTGTGGGGTAAAGCACTGGACTGCAAGGTCGGTTTGAAAAACTGAGTAGGGAGGATGCAAGTCTTGTTGTTGGCACACTAGGAGCCTACTCTTAGGCAGCCAATTCACCAGACATTTTCTTGTGAATAATCTCTTTCACCATTGGAATAACACCTCTCCCCATTGGAATCGCTGTGGGCAAAAATAGTACTTAAATTGTAAATACTTACCCTTACTTTTCTCTTGACATGTGGTAAATAAACTATAGCATAATCACCAGAAGAAGTCACAGATTGACCTAGGTGTCTTTGTAGCTGGGAGTAGCTTCTGAAGAAATCTGCCTTTTCAGGACGAAGGAAGAAGTGGAGTGAAGGAAATTATCTTCTTTAACGTGAATCTTGTTTCTTAAGAGATCCCAACTTCCCAAATGAAATAATTCATAGTCATATTTCTAGTTCAAAGTATATTTTGGGACTCTCAAGACTTTGCACATCAACAAAAAATAAAGTACGTTTCATAGGTGAACTCTCAGGTAGGTGAGATGATGCAAGTTTCAGAGAGGAAGCTATATATACTAATCTCTATGAACTTTTCTCCTTCTGACTTCGATGATTAGACATGAGCAGAGTCCTTGTATTACTTTCCAAAGTATATAACGAACTCAAGGTTCTTAGGGCCTAGTATAGTTGTTACATGCTGACAAGTTCATGCTTACTCATACTCATTGCTTTCTCCAACTCATAGTGATGCTACAGAGCAAAGTAGAACTGCCTCTTAGGGTTTCTAAGGCTGTAACTCTTTATAGAAGCAGACTGTCCTATCTTTGTCCAGCAAAAGTGACTGGTTGGCTTCGAACCAACACCTTCTGGTTAGCAGACATGCGTTTAACCATTGTACAGTCAGAACGCCTCTCCTGTTTGATTGTAGAGGTACCCTATGACAGGGTAGAACTATTCCACTATTCCATAGGCTTTCCTAGACTCCTGGTATGCGCTGTAGGAAAAGTACTGGACCAAACCACAAGGTCAGTGGTTCAAACCCTCCAGCTGCTCCTAGGAAACCCTATACAGAGTCACTATGGTTTGGAATCAACTTAATGACACTTAATAACAACAAATCTTGATGGGAGGAGTCCTGGTGTGATACTGTAGGATCAGCACTGGATTGCTAGCTACAAGGTTGGCAATTCAAACCCACCGGCCATTCCTTGGAAACCTTAAACATTGTATTGTCACTATGAGTCAGAACTGACTCGATAGCAAGTAACAACAACGTTCTTTATGGAAGTATCCCTGATAGCCTAGTGGGTTAAGAGTCGGGTTACTAACCACAGATCATCAGTTTGAAATCTCCAGTGGCTCTACGGAGAACTATGAGGCTTTCTGTTCCTGTAAAGATTTAGGGCCTTGAAGACGCACCCTATACAGGATCACTGAGAGTGAGAACTAACTCGGGAGCACACCACCACCACCAGTCTTTATGGAAACAGATTGCCAGGTCTTCTGTCCAGCAGTGCACCTGCTCGTGAGTTCTAACCACAGACCCTTCATGTAGCAGTTGAGTGCTTAACCATTGCACCACCAGTGCTCTTTATGCCCTAGTATAGTCTGTCTTTATTGAAGTTCTGCAAAAATATTTGTTGCCTCCCAACCTTACTAAGGAAATGCTTTGTTTTTGTTAGTCTCCGTGGAGGAAATCCCGGTGGAGCAAAGGACTAAGTGCTCTACTGTTAAACTAAGGTTGGCAGTTGAAATCCACACCAACTCTGGGGGACAAAGACCTAGAGATTTGCTTCTGCAAAGATAACAGCCAAGACAATCCTTTGGGATAGTCTACTCTATCACATGGAATCACTGAGAGTCAGCATTAGCTCAGTGCTACCAAACAATAATCTTGGGTAGTTTTATTTAGGTGTATAAGCTGCTTGGGGTGAAACACTATACAGGTTTCCCCCATTACCCAAAAGTAGAGCTTTCCAATGAAATATTTTATAAACCCAAAGGTTATAAAACTAAGAAGCAATTATTAATTTATATGGAACAGTTGCTTTTTTTTTTTTTTAAAGTGTTCCCAGACTCAAAAAATAAACGAACAAAATCATACCAAATAGCTCATAAAACCTAAAGTAACACTCACATACTGTAAAAGCAGGAATGATTTAAGAACTGGACTATGAACTGCAAAGCCCAAGGTTTGACCCCGCCAGCTATTCGGCTGGAGAAAGAGGAGGTTTTCTGCTCCCTTGAAGATTTAAAAAGCCTCAGAATCCTTGTACAGATTCACTATGAGTTGGGACAGACTTGATGGTATTTAACAAGAAAAACAACATATAAAGTAGAAACAGTATATGTGTAGTTCCTTGATTTCCCGTGGTATGCTGCAAGATCAGCACTGGACTGTGAACCACAAGGACAGCAGTTCAAACGCAGCAGCTCGGAAACCCTACACAGGTAGATCTACACAGGGTTGTTATGAGTCAGAACTAACTCGAAGACATACAACAACAACAACAACAACAACAGTTCCTAGGGAAGGAAAGGAGCTTGGCTGTACCACTCTTACTGCTTTTGATGCAGATTGCCTCTTGAATGGCTTGTGGTTGTTGTCAAGTGCCATAAAGTTGGTTCCGACCCATAGCAACCCTGTATAGGGTTTCAGAGGAGTGACTGGTGAGTTTGAACCTCTGACCTTGTAGTTCAAATGGCTTTGCAGTCTGACGCATTAACCCACAGCACCACACAGCTAACCAAATGCTGAGAGCTGGTTTCCCTTTTCACCTTTTTTCTTAAAAAAGAAATCCTCTCTGAATTGCTTTTGGGCTACTAACCTCAAGGCTTTCAGTCTCAGAAACTCCAAACAGGGTCAGGCTGTGAGTTGTCACTGACTCCAGGACATAAAACCACCACCACCCAAAGCAGACACTAATGTAGGTCTTTCAAAAAGGGAAGTGGCATAAAACATACTTTTGAGAAGCACAGGATTACCTGCATAACATTTGGTTTTCTATCTCTAACTTGCTAATTGATAATAATGGGAAAAATATTAATATTAACCTAAGTGGCCAGATCCAGTATTGTGAACTTTTATACTATCTATAAGCTAGGAAAGATATATGCGACCCTAAACTTTATTATTATTTTAAAAATTCCCTTTAAAATCGGACATTTCTTGCTGTTTTTGAACCTTGAATATATATGACAGAGATTATTAGTATCCTACACATGAGTTCTATTTGTAGTCTATTTAATGAGAACATACAACTACTAGGATTAATCTGAGTATTTCCAATCAGCCTTTCACTACCCTGAGGGTAGTTCTGTTGTTCACTCTGACTTTTGTAGAAGAATGTGAAGTTAATCCAATTTCTATGTTGATTACTACATTAACTGTCTTAATTTAGCAATTCAGATTTATCAGACTATACCAAACAAACACTCTCCTACCAAACTGTGGGAGTAGTTAATTATTATTATTTTTTATTGTACTCATATCCCTTTTTAGGTTCTGCAGCCAAATAGTGGCATGGAAATTAATTAGGCCCACTGAGATTGGAATGAAAGAATGAGGTTGGAATGATTCATCACCAGAAGGTAAAGATTTAGCGTAGTCCAGCCTGTAAACAAGATTGAGCGAACCCGTGGCTTAACCTTCATTACTGTGGAGGTGTATGAATGACTCTGTTGAAGAATATAGATTGTAAATGTAATTTATTCTCATTACCACTAATTTTTATGCCTTGAAGAATGGGGCTGGGGCATAGAGGTGGTGGATAGGAGGAAGACTTTGACATATTTTCTTTGAGTTCTGAAAGCTTTGAGGAGGCCTTGTGAAGATTGCAAATCAATTTCTGACCCCACTGTTCTGTGTTCAGTTATTGAATCGGATTCATTCCTCAGATTCTGGTTCTACATTTGCTATTAAATGAGTCACTTGCCAAATTCTTTAAATTAGAATCCATACATAAAGTGAGTAATTCTAGCTTTAATATTCTAAACTTTGGCGTTTTAAAAGTTAGAATTCCTTAAGGCGATTGTGTTTTTGAAGACACACTGTAAAAGTTGTTCCTCTGCCTATCATGGATTTTCAGTGCCTGGACAGTGCCTGTTGTGGTGGTTTGTTTGCACAGGAACAGTTGTAATCCATAGCACTCTCTTGATAATGGGTTTAAACACTACTGAGGAGTTCCACATTCCTGAGGATCTCTCCAGAATTGGCCCTCCTCTGATAGCACTGTGACTGCAGTTGATACGTGGTCAAGAAACCTACCTACTTCATGGTTGTTGAGTCCTGTCTCAGACCCACACACAATTTCCTTCTCAATTGTAAAAAACCTTTCTGAGATTTCCTTTTCTTCTTAAATTGCCTCCAAAACTAATACAGTCTGCCCCTCTTGCCGTTTTAACTCACTTCTACGTATTCTCCCTGTAGCTTCTTGCTGTTCTTATACATGCATGCCAGCTTTTCCCTTTGCCCGGAATGCTTTCTTGTAGCTATTCCCGTGGCAGCTGCATTCATTTATTTATTATTGCTGCCGTAGCAGATGACCACGAGCTTGTTGGTTTAAAACAGCACAGATTGACTATTTTACCATTATCATGGTCAGAAGTGTGAAATGATCTCACTGGGCCATGGTGAAGGTTTTGGCCAGGATGCTGTGTTTCTTCTGCAGCCTTTAGGGGAGAATCTGTTTCCATGCCTCTTCTAGCTTTTAGACACTTGCTGGTGGCTCCCTTTCACATTCAGTTAGCTGTACTCAGCTGAAACTTTCTAAGGCTGTATTACACTGGCTCCTCTGTCTTTCAAGGACCTTGGTAATTTCATTGAGCCTGCCTGGATAATCCAGTATGATCATCCCATCTCAAGATTAGCTGATTAGAAATTTAGATTAATCTGTGACTAAAATCCCCCTTTGTAATTTAACATAACACCCATAAGTTCTGGGAATTAGGGGTGGACCTTTTGTGAACTTCATTACTACCTACTACCACAGCAGCTCTTACATACACCTCTTTCAAACTTTGGCTGCACACTTGTCTTCTCTGTCTTACTGTTTCATTTTGAAAACTGCCCTTCATTCATCCCGACGTTCTTAGCTCTCCCCTTATTCTGTTTTCAATTGTCTTTTATTCCAAAGCACACTTACTCCTAGCTGATATACTAAGTGACTTTCTTACAAATGTTTAATCTTTGTTGCTGTACACATCACCATATGCAATTGCATACTCCAGGATACTTCTTCATTGCTATATCCCAAGCACGTAGAAGAACCATGCCTATTTCAAAGAAAAGAAGTTGCATGCAAGTGTTTATTGAATGAAGGCATAAATAGAGTGTGATGCTTAACCACATCTTTTTGATTGTCCAGCATGGATCTCTCTGGTGGACCTAGAGTGAAGAGAAGGACTTGGGACCCTAAACTCATTTGTCTTAGCTCTCTAACCGGAAAGCTTTTACCCTTGCTCGCTCTGAAACTACAATGCCTCAGAACTACTGGAGTCAGAGATCATGTTTTGTCTGCAGGATCCATTAAGGGCCAAGAGATAAAGAAATGTTAGTTTTGCTGTCAAAGAACATTCTCCTAGTGACTCTTGAAGCTGTTGGCTGCTTTTATCTCTGGCAGCTCTTGGACCCTTTTAGCCTAGGGCCGAAAGTCTGAGCTTGAGGTGAGAGGATCTATAGAACCAGCAAGGCAGCTTAAAATGGTATGGGTTTGAATTGAAGAGTTGACAGGAAATTTAGGATTGGAGAAATCCCATGAAGTTTAAAGCTTTTATTGTTTTAGGAAAGCAAAGAGAAGGAGTTTAAAGAAAACACATTTGTGGTATGTCAGCCAGACGTGTTACCATTTAGTTGATGATTCTGCTGCTTAATCTAGTAAAGCCTCAGTGTATCCTGGAAGTTCTGTTTTAGTGATTTGAATGGGAAACAATAATGAAGGCATGATTCTGTAGGAATGGTAGCTGTTAGACATATGACCCCAGTACCCCGTTGCCTATTAACATAGCTCTCAGCTATAAACTCTAATAACTTGTTTCACTGATTATTTCTAATGCTTTAGATTCCTTCTTTCTAGTTCCCCAAAGGAAGTGCTTTTTGGCCAAGGTTGCTATCTTTTTTTGTTAAGTCCAACTCTTTAAATTTAGAGATAAATGGTTTCTGTTCACCTTGTAACCTGGCTTTTAGAGAGGTTTGTGATCAGAGGGAAATCTTTGCACTGGACTGACTCTGTCCTGGTGCTTTACTGCTTGAGGTATTGCGCACCATTAACTACAAATAAGTGTCAAGATCAAGGTCAGTTTACCCAAACCGGACCTTTCCAGCTTAAGGAGACAGATGATTGTCCTTGCCTCTGGCCATGGTTACTTTTACAAAGATGGTATTTTGTTTGTTTCTATAAACTTTTCTCTCCAGTTAGTAGGCAATTAGGACCTTGTGAGATTCATAATGTAATCATACTGCATTTGGAAAAAGCCTTTATATTAAAATCGATTTAATGTTCTCATATTTACTTGTACTTCTACCATTTTCCTGAAGTCGGAGCCAGATTCCAGATGTGAGTGACACTTTCCTGCTGACTAGAGACCTGTGGCCCCTTTCTGCTGTGCTTTCGGATTTGTCTGGGCATTCGTTTTTTGTAGTTGGCAAGTTGACGTGATAGACTCTGGAAGGAAAAGTACACAATTGATTATCTACAAGATCCACGATTTCCTTGGTGATGCTGTGTAACAAAGATTTGGATTTCAGTGGGTACGGGTGGCTGGTGGAGTGTGCCAAAAATGTAAAATACGCATCCACGGTTTTCTCTGGTTTTAAAATATTCGAGGTGGGATGAAAAAAGCAAGCAACTAAGTTTGCACTTGTTTAGTTAGATAGAGTGCCCTTTCATTCTCCTTGTTTTATAGGAACTGTTCTTATGCTTTCATGAATTTTTGAGTGCTTCCTCTATAAAACCTCCTGAAATGAGGAGTAGTGGGTGAGGGGGCGTGGGGAGGAGAAGCGGGGACCTTCAAGGCAGAAGAGTCAATGTTTGAGGAATAAGGAAAAGGTTCAGATTTTTAGTTGTGGATAAGTGGACTGATGAAGTAGTTGTAGAAAAATTTCACGCGCCATTACAACTTTTAATATAATACTTTATGTAATTTTATATAAATTTATACTGAGTAGTTTGTACTTAATTTGATAAGGCAACAGGGCACTTTTGAGGGTTAGGAAAAGCAGTGTGGGAGTAGATCTAGGCAGGATTAGGCTGAAGAAGTACCAAGTTAAAAGCTGCAGTTGGTTGTCCAGGTGAGAAACGCGGGCCCACATGAAGATGGTAACTGATAGTGGAAAGGAGAGGCCTTCCCTGGGATTCTGCATTGGTTCTCCCAGCAGCCCTTCTATGATCCTAGCCTGGCCCACAAACCAGGTGGTTTTGGAAATCTTGTTTTTCACTTGCAGACATTTTACTAACTGATCTTAATGAGAATTTACAGAATATACTTCAAAGAATTTTTTTTAGCATCAGTCTGTCTCCTTTAGTCATTGTAAGAGGTGTCTGAAAATAGGGAATTAGCACATTTTCTTGATTTATAGAATTTTTACTATAAACTTTGGAAAATGGGCATTTTGGGCCATCTTACTTTTCTCTTGGTGGCCCAGAAACTGATGGACAATCTAGAATTCTCAAATTCTTACCATTCCCAGGTTTGGGAAATCAAATAATAACATCGACTTCCAAAAATCCCTTGTTGTAAGAAAGTTTAAATGTGAAAGTACAAAGGAACCCCCGCCCCCCCCCCCCAATAATAAAAAAAAAAAAAAAATCCAATCAGTTGCCATTGAGTTGATCCAGCTCTTGGTATCCCATGGTTGTGTCCATAGGGTTAGTTTCAGTGGCTGAATTTTGGGAAAGTTGCTTGCCAGACCTTCCTTCTGAGGTGACTCTGGGTAGACTTTGTCAACTTTTTGGGTAGTAGCTGAGTGTGTCAACTCCTAAGGTACATGGAGAGGGCCTTTTAAATGAAACAGAAAATTTTGTCAGTTCCAACTACAAGGTTAGCAGTTCAAACGCATTGAGCCGCTTCTTGGAAACCCTCCCTGTATGCATCACTGTGAGTCGGAACCAGTACAGTGGCACTTAACACCATCGCTGCCTTTATTTTATTTATTTATTTTTGGGGTGGGGGGAGGAGGAAATAAACAGTGTGAGTGTGGAAACACAGAGGCCACTTCTTGTCCTCAGGGAAACCCAGGTGCCCACCAGACAGACACACACCATCACTTTCTCCTTGAGAGCAGGGTAGGTTTAGACTATTCTAGATTGATCTATGCTAAAGTGCCTCTAACAGCATATTTTACATGGAGAACAAGAGGAAAAGCAGTATAAATTGGCACAATTGAAGCCAAAATTAAGAGGCAAATATATGTTGAAACATTATCTTATAAAATTTAAAATTAATGGCTCTGTGTTGCCAGAATACAGCCTTTTTTTTCCTTCCAAAGAGTTTTAGAGCCAGTAGAATCTATAAATAGCGCACAGCCCGGTTGTCTGTGTAGATTGAGTAGAGCAGAATCGCCTGTCCTTAAGTGAAGGGGGGAACTAGCTTTACATTTTTAGTAACAGAATTGTTGGCCAGCATAAAGGTAAGGGTCATGTGAGCAATTTATTTATAACTTCCTTTAAAGGTATGTGTGTGCCTCAAGCGGAGAGACTGGGATGCTTGAAATACAAAAATACAGTAGAGTCAGTTTCCATACATAATCGTCGCAGCTATAGTGGGTGCAATACAGTGTCCCCGGGCTTTCAGAGAAGAAGGGATGTCAATGAAATAGAAAAGACTGAGGCTGTTAAATTTGAATCTGGTTTTATATTAGCGAGGAACCTTTAGCAATTAACTCTTTTGAGGGTGTTCAGGATGTAATTTTAAGCTTGATTTAACCTGTTGGGTGTGTTCTTCCCATCTGTTTTATGTAAGTAGTCTTAATCATAATTAGCGGGGTTTTTTTTTGTTTTTGCCAAAGTACTTAATTTTCACAGATTTTCTGACATTCCACCTTCAGCCTGACAAAACAAAAACATAGGCTCAGACTATATTCTCTGGTCATGGTGGGAGAAGGGAAGACAAGTAAAACATTGTCATGGCATCCCATAAAGATTATATTTAACTCTTTTGGTAGATGCCAGAAAAGGCAACCCATTGCTACATATGATTAGTGTCTTCACTTGCATCAAGAGTTAAATTACGTAGAGCCTGGTTTAACTCCAAGGGTGAAATGTTATAAATATGTAGGTCAAAAACGTTGTTGGCTCTCTTTTGCTACTACTACTGATTGTCCAGAGACTAAATTTTGTTATTTATTATATCAACCATTTAAAGCAGCTGCTTGTGCGGCTAAAAAAGTACACTTTGGCATTTGTTCTAATATTGTGATTCTGTTCAGTATTTGGGCAAGTTGTAATAAGTGGAAAATGGCCTATTAACTACATTGGAGGCCTCATAGCAGCACTCATTTCAAATCGTGCTGGGTTTATAATTTACATATTAAGAAATGTTCACTTGATTTCGTTCGGGGACAAAGCTGACATCCTATACAAGCATTACTCCAAACAATCCTATTTATTGGTCCAATTATTTCAATTGAAAGATGCTGGTTTACTGCTTCTTAGTATATGTGAACAATTCTCAGTGAAACTGTTAGAGATCAGTTTGACTGTAGTGGCATTATAACCTCATAGGGTTTAGATTCACTTTTCATTTTAAATCCCAGGATTAAGGATCATTTGTAGTAAAATGTAACAGTGTGGGCAAATATAGCTTCTTTTAGTGCCCGTTTGATACTTGGGGAAAATAGTGCTTTTATGCTAAGCAATATCTTATGAATTGCATGACCGTCTTTTATCAATATAAAATTCCATTCACATTTCCTCTCTTCTCCCACACCCTTAGAAGACAGGGAAGCATGCTGTATTTTGCTTCATTTTTAATTAAAAAAAAAAAATTTTTTTTAAAGATGTGGTGTTGAAGGTAGTTTTTTTTTTAGGATAGATGCCAAGTGAAACTAGTTAATATTATTTTAAAATCGGGCTCTTAATTAAAAATGCTTACATTTGTGCAAGAAAACTACATGTTAAAATGAATTTGGAAAGATTAGATTGGAATTGCCTCAAATTCAATTAAGCCACACTGCATGGACGTGCTGGGAATATCAATACAATCACTGTAAATTTTGTACAAACTGATTTGTTGCATTATCTTGCTCATCTAACATACGGTACTTTTTGTGTCCATATTGCAGACGGCAACTCCAAACTAACATGGCAGTCAGACTGTGTGATGTGGCTTCTCTGCTTAGAAGTGGTTCGTGGGCAGCAGAGCCTTGGACCGGGGTCTGTGGGATTTTTCTTAAATTCTGTAGGCTACTTTTTAGCATGTTGCAGGAGTGCTGAGGCCATACCAAACACTTGATTGAACCTTTCATTTGGCATACTAATTATTGTGACATTTAAAATAACCTATTGTGGTATGGCTGTCATTAGGACTTAAATAAAGCACATTGCAATTTTAAGTATAGAGGTATATGTAGTATCAGAACCATGCTCTTTGATATGTATCTTTTTCTAACTTAAATTAGAATTTAGTGCAGTTTTAAAGAAAAGAGCGACTTTTTTTTTTTTTTTTTAAACAACAAAAAAAGTTTTGGTATGGTCTGAATATTAATTACCATAGTTTTTACATTCTGTTTACTATGTATTTTTTTGGTTACTAAATTTGGAAGTTATTTACAATTCCTGATAATCCAAAAAAAAAAGAAAAAGAAATTGTTGAAATGGTAAATCTGGCTGAAAATTATTTGCCCGGTAACTGTTGAAAGAGTTTACATTCTGTGAACAGTTGTGTTGAGCCTATCAATGGAGTATGCATTATTTGTAAAATATAGCACATTAGTATCATTTTATTCTGAGCAGATGGTCCTATAGCTGAGAGATGCTGTAATTTTCAGCACACACAGCCTACTGCAGCTGTTCACTTGAATGTTGGCTTAGGAGCTCATTCTTGCCACCTGAACATGGAAATAAATGTGCAATTAAGTGAGGAGTGTTTGTTGTCCTTGCTAAATCCTGCTAATTTCAGTCAATGAACACTTTATATTTCAAATGCCATCCAGTGAGCTTTAGTACGAACCTCACATTTGGGGCCTTAGTTTCTCCACATAGTAACTTTTGAATAGTGATGTGTTTTAATTGGCCTTGACCACTCTTACAGCTCATTGTTTTCATAACTGCTGGGCAAAGGTTAGCTCCACAAGAATTTCGCTGTGGGAAGTGTGATCCACATCTAATATTCTACAAATTTTAATTTTTGGAAGCAGTTATGTTTTACTAGGGAATCTGAAACCTCCATTCTCAGTTTCAAGAAGGTGTTTATTATGTATCATGAAGATTTGCTATATATCATAGAACCCATCTCTTGAATTATTTTAGTATTCCTGTTTGATACAGAGTCCTAAGGGTCTTTTTGTTGCCCACCCCCAAAATATTACCTGTGAGAAAGGTAGTTGGCAGAAACACCCCTTTTTTTGGAAAAGGAAAGTAAATCATAGGGTTACAAATTGTTTGATGGTTTCATAGGCGTGTTCTGGATTTTGCCTCCTGTTTGTGTGGTGGTGTTTTTTTTAAAATCATGGTAGTTCTGATTCGGGATCAATGTAGCCAGAGTCCCTTTGTCCAGTGCTGTCTCCTTTTTAAAACATCCCTTGGCAGTAGAGACTTGTTCCTATCCGGTATCCACGAATCATACCCTTATATTTTTCTAAAATGGAAAAGTTTTCTTCTCTTTCCTTGTAATCTTCTTTCCCTCTGTTTTGTTCTTTTCCTTTGCCTCAACTCCCTTTCCTGTTGTAAGTTAAAACAAACATTCCATTCACTCAAAGTTGCTAGTTTTGAGAAGTCATTCTTTGTGGACAGCAGAGATTGGACCAACTAGGAAGGATTGTTTCAGTGATGCTTTGATTTTTGTTTTCCAAGATAGTTAGCTACTGGAGGATGCGTTTGGGGTTATGGTTTGTGATCCTTCTTAATATAGGATTGGATTTTCAGAAACTGGATCCAAAATTGTTTACTAAGTAATATTCAGAGTGGCCTGAATAGTTTGAGGGGCCCTCAACTCTGCTAATTATTCAGGATTTGAAGTTTCATAAATATTTGTTGCTTGAATTTTCCACAAGCTAATAGGCTCAAATGAACATTGTTTGGGCTCTGGTCCGTTTGTAGAGTTGGTCTGCTTCTTTACATGGTTTTGGTGGACTGAATAGGCTTTCCTTTGTCTTAAGTCACAGTCCAGGCAAAATACCATTAAAGATTGTGTGAGGATTTTATTTCGATGCTGTAGACCAGTTGCCACTGACGGAGTGAAAGAGAATTATTGGAGATCATTAGCTGCCAAGAATGACCTGTTAGATTCTACGAAGGGGACAAAGTATTCACGGCTTCCTTTCCAAGATGCCCTATAAATTCTTTTCATTCCCTAATATACAACATCTGATACTTTTGTAAGGACAGTGTAGAACTGCTCCATAGGGTTTCCAAGGCTGTAATCTTTATGTAAGACGACTGCCACATCTTCCTCCCGCGGAGCAGCTGGTAGGTTCAAACCTCTTACCTTTCCATTAACAGCTGACTTTTTAACCACTGCGCCACCAGGGCTCCTTTACCAATGATAGAAGTACAAGATACTGTCAATTGAAAATGTTTTCAATATGTAACCAAAACAGTACATGTTGACAATTTATATTTTTAAGTACACGTCTTGATTTTTAAGTTCATGGATGTCTGTCAGCTTGAGGAAATTGGAATCTTGAGCAAACTGAAAATCTCTTCAAAGTTATATAGATGTTTTGTTTTTGTTTTTTTGGTAGCATGTTAAGCATTTTTTCTAGTCTTTTAGAAAATACTGAATTTTGTTCAGGGTTCAGTTCTGCCCTTTGGCTTATTACTAAATTTCCTCAAGTGTGTGGACCCTGCAGGTGAGTAAGGGTATATGAATAGACACAGAATATGAATATAGAGATTGCTTGATTTCAGATTTGAATTGTGCTTATGTGCATGTATGGACTTTATATGTATGTGGAAGCATAATTGTAATCTAAGATAGGGTAGCTAATACCAAGTATAACAATTAGCATAGGCGTTTTACTTTTTGTTGTAATTTCAGCAGAACGAACTGTGTTTTGTGACAAGTATTTAAATTCTTGGTGGGATCTCTAATAGGTTGTGAAATATGAATTCTGACATTTCTTATTTTCTCTGTGTTTAGCAGGTAATTGCTGCCATGGAAACACAACTGTCTAATGGGCCAACTTGCAATAACACAGCCAATGGTCCAACTACTATAAACAACAACTGCTCATCACCAGTTGACTCTGGGAACACAGAGGACAGCAAGACCAACTTAATAGTCAACTACCTTCCTCAGAATATGACACAGGAGGAGCTCAAGAGTCTGTTTGGGAGCATTGGTGAGATAGAGTCCTGTAAGCTTGTAAGAGACAAAATTACAGGTATGTAGTGTTCTGTAGATTACACACATTTCAAGGAGTGGGTTTCAAAGTGTGAGAAAATTATGTTCATACTACAGAGAAGTCATTCTGTGGTCTAATTTTACACAGCTAGACTTTCTTACTGACTATAAGATTAGTAGCAAGAATTTTAGCTCTAAGAGGGATATTTTTCCTTCTAAAGCATAAAATATTTGGGGGTTGCTGTTGTTAAGTGCTGTCCAGTCAGTTCTGACTCATAGCAGCCCTGTATAGGCTTTCTGAGGAGTGGCTGGTGAGCTTGAACTGACAACCTTGTGCAGTGCCTACTATTATTGGAGTCCTGGTGTAGCACTGTAAATTAAGTACTGGATTACTAACCACAAAATTGGTAGTTCAAACCCACCAGTTGCTTCTCAGAAACCTTATGCAGGATCGCTGAGTCGGAACTGACTTGACAGCCCTTAACAACAGTAGCAACAACAACATTATTAAAGAGCTTCCCTGCTATGGCACTGTAGGGTAAACCCTGGAATGCTACATGCAAGGTCAGTAGTTCAAACCTACCAGCCACTGTCAAAAATTCTATGCAGGGTCACTGTGAGTCAGAATCGACTAGATAGCACACAACAATAATACTATTATTATCTAAGGAGCTTTGGTGGCACTGTAGGATAAAGCACTAGACTGCCAACTGCAAGGCTGTAAGTTCAAACCCAGCAGTCTCTCCACAGGAGAAACATGAGGCTTTTTACTCCCATAAACACTTGTGTGGCACTGTGGGCTAATGCACTGTACTGCAAAGTTGGTTTGAACTACACGGTTGTTTAAGCTCGCCACCTGCTCCTTGGAAATCCTATACAGGGTTGCTATGGGTTGGAAACAACTTGAAGGCACTTAACAACAATAAAATAAATCCTGCACAGGGTCTCTATGAGTTGGAATGGACTGGGCAGCAGTAGGAATAGGTTATCATCGTAGTGACCCTGCCAGCAGGAACGAGCCCATGCGTTGCAGGGCTGATGATGTGAAGCATCCACAGCACGCTGGAAAGGTAGCCCATCAGCCTCCGATACACCCCCCAGTGCTTGTGCTCCATCCTGTTAGGGTCCTTAGAAATTGGAATTGATTTACCAGCAATGGGTTTTGCTTTGTGTGTGTGTGTGTGGGGTGGGGGTGTTACTTATTACAACTGGACCTTCAGACACTGTAGACGGGACAAGAAAAGCTTTGAAAAAATGTTTAAAAAGAATTTGTGTGTCGGGAGATGTCAGCGTTAACCTTTAATTTTTAGTTCACTGAGCTTTACATACTTTAACATGTTAATAATGCGGTAATAAGGAAAATGCTGTATTTGGGAGAGGAAAGAAAATCTTTTAAAATACTCTTCCTTTTATAGTCCTTTTATAGTCCTTTTGCTTATCATGTTGGTGTTCTGACTCACAGTGACCCTGTATAGGGTTTGTGAGGAGTATCTGGTGGATTTGAACCACAGACCTTGGAATTAGCAGTCCAATGCTTATCCTACAGTGGCACATCAACTCCCCGCATCTTAATTTCTATATGTGTGTGTGTGTATTGCCCAATGCTTATTGTATGGAGCGACTGCAATCTGCTATATATGTGTGTATGTATATACATATACAGCCGTCCTGGTGTGACGCTGTAGGGATAAGCATTGGACTACTATCTATAAGGTCAGTGGTCCAAACCCATCGGCTGCGCCTTAGAAACCCTATAGGATCGCTGTCAGTCAGAACGGATTGGATGGCACGTAACAACAACAACAACAACAACAACAACAACAACACACACACACGCACACGTTATGCCCATGAATCGGTCCTGAGGTTTGAATTGCTGACCTTGTGGCTACCAGTCTAGTGCCTATCCTATAGCACCACACCAGGACTCTGTATACATACACATATGTACATCTATCGGGACTGCAGTAGTACCATAAGACAAGCACTGGACTGTGAACCAGAAGGTTCCTGGTTTGAGCCTGCAAGCCACTCCATGGGAAAAAGATGAAGCTTTCTGTTTCCGTGAATATTTAAAGCATCAGAAACCCTACACAGAGTTGCCATGAGTTGCAACTGACTCTACGGCACTTAACAACAACATATATATGTATGCATGTACCAAGTTAATTAAAATGTTAATATTCGCATTGTCAGTGTATGAACATTTACATGTATACTCCGAGTCCATGAGATTTGTGTTCTGTTTCTTAACACAGAAAGGAAAAAGTGTTATAGGAATGAGAAGAAAAGAATTGGTAATTGGACTGTATTGGTACATTTTGAATGTTTCCAGTTGCCGCCATTTCTGCTCTGACTCAGGGTGACCGCATGCACATCAGAGGAGAACTGTCTGCCATAGAATCTCCAGGAACTGGTTTTTGGCAATTAGATCACCGGGCCTTCCTTCAGAAGGTCCTCAACTTTGATTCAGACCTCCAAAGTTTGGGTTAGTAATTCAGTGTGTTAACTACTTACATTAACTAAGGACTCGTTTTGAATATTACCAAAAATCAAATTCCGTCTCATGTAGACTCTGTATAGGATTTTTGAGGCTATAAGTCTTTATTGGACCAGCAAGCGTCTCTTGAGTTGCTGGCGCAGCTGACCTGCAGATCTTGTGTTTAGCAGTCCAGTTCATCTTACAGTATCACCAGAGCTCTTGTTTTGAACGATGCTGTCATTGAATTGGTTCCAAGGAGAATGGCTCATGGGGTAGAACCTTGAACCTTGTGGTTGGCAGTCCATTGCTTATCCTACAGTGTGCCATGTCAGGCTCCATTTTGAATATTTGTTGTTGTTAAGTACCATTGAGTTGGTTCCAACTCATAGCAACCCTGTATAGAGTTTCTGAGAGCGGCTGGTGAATTTGAACCATGAACCTTGCATTTCAAACTGACCTTGCAGTCCAGTGCATTTCTACAGTGCCACATCAGGACTCCATTTTTAATATTGCTGTTAAGTACTATCGAATTGGTTCCAACTCATACTGGCCCTGCACAGAGTCTCCGAGGAGTGACTGGTGAGTTTGAACTGCCACCTTATGATTTGCAGGCCTGTAGCGTAGTGGCTACGAATCGGGCTGCGAACCTTAAGGTCAGCGGTTCGAAACTACCAGCCGCTCCGCGGGAGAAAGATGAGGCTTTCTATTCCCGTAAAGATTTACACCCTCGGAAACCCTGTACAGGGTCGCTATGGGTCGGAACCGACTTGACGGCACTTAACAACAACAACAAATTTATCCTACAACGCCACACTAGTATTTTGTAAGATTGGACTTATTTTTAGAATAAGGTAAAAAATAATTTAGAACTTTCTATGACTAGATGGGCGACTGTTTCCTGCATGGGTTGTTTTCAAGAAGTCAAGTGTAAGCAGGCTCCCTAGCTTCCCCATGCCTTTGATAAATTTGTGTGATGAATGGTATATATCAAATCGCTTTTTGTTGTTTGGCTTATAAAAAAAATATAAAACTACTTGAAATGAGTAGAAGATACCTAAAGGCAGTATGGTGGGTGGCATCAGGAGTCTTCTAGCCATACGACTGTGGCCAGGTTAGCCCTTGGCTTCAGGGTCCATTGGTAAAATGAGATCGAGGCTACGGAAGCTGTCACACTGGGTAATTTCTGAGATCAGTTTTGATTTTCCATGTGATGGTACCTATTTCATTTTAATTGTTTCTGTTATCAAGGCAGCAGAGCTATTGTCTCCCTGTAGGAAGAGTTCTTAGAGAAAGCACTTGGGTTTGAGCTCAGAATTGCATTTCTTTAAGCTACTGGTTGAGGTTTATTTTTGTTGTTATTAAGTGCCGTTGAGTCGATTCCGACCCATAATGGCCCTGTATAGGGTTTCCGAGGAGCAGCTGGTGAGCTTGAACCACCGACCTTGCAGTTCAAATGGCTTTGCAGTCTGGTGCATTAACCCACAGTGCTACACCAGGACTCTGGTTGAGATTTATTAGAGAGAACATAATTATTCTAATTACATAAGTCACACACACACACACACACACACACACACACACACACACACACAATCTGTAAATTTAAACAGATGGCCACTAGTCCATATGGAAAAAAAAATGATTGTGTTTTAACTAATTATATGACTTCGATGTTCACCATGATGTTAGGAATGCTCATCTTTACTTTGTTCCTTGAATATTGATCATTAAATTAATTGGAGCTTTCAGTGTCTTTTCTGCAAGGAGTGTGAGCAGTGTAAGTGAAATTTATAAAGAAACAGGTTTTGATAAGGTTTCATATAGCCTGTTTTGATACAGCTAGCATTTTTAGTAAAAGAAGATGCTTTACATGTGTATTTTGAAGTCTTTGACTTAAGTGGCTGTGTCCTAAATGGTAGGAAGGCTATGGCATACATGAAGTGACTTCTGGTTTTATAGCCTACTGACTTTCCCAAACATTATATGAGGAGGCTTTAAAATGTTTATAGAAAAAATGGATGGAAAAGATAATGAAATTGTTCCATGAACATTTTGAAGCCCCGTCATCTGTGTATAAAAGGATGATCTTTTATGATGCATAAAAGCCATGAGTTTTATGAAGATGCTGGGAGTTGATAAAAATATTAAATCATAAATTCTTCTCATTGGGAAATTTCCATAGGAAACATCTTACAGATTTTTAACTCTCATCATTGGTCCATCTTTTATTCTTCCCTAAAACTTTTATGAGAGCTATTTTATGACAAAACTGGATAAATCTGAGTTCTGTATCTTCACACCTGTCTAAGTTATCTAGTGCTGCTATGAAGAGACACCACACATGGATAACTTTAAAAAAATACATCTTATTCTCTCATGGTACAGTGGGCTAGCAGTCCAGGCTCTAGGTGAGGGCTTTCTCTCTCTGGATCTGGGGGAAGATCCTTGCCTCCTTTGAACATCTGTGGGCCCAGCGTTTCTTTGGGATTCCCATGTGTCTTGGGATCATCTCCTGGGTCCAGAGAACGTTCCTCTCCAGGCTCTTCTTTCTTGGTGGTGATGAGGGTTTTCTTTCTGCTTCAGTCATGTTGTTAAGAGTCCTCCAGTCAATCCCAACTCATAGCAGCCCTATGCACAGCAGAATGAAACATTGTCCATTCCTTTGTCATTCTCACAATTGCTGATACACTTGAGCCCATTGCTGCTGTCAGTGGATCATTCCACCTCCTTGAGGGGTCTTCCTCTTTTTCACTGGACTTCCACTTTACCAAGCATAATATCCTTCTCCAGGGACTGGTCCATTCTAATTACATGTCTGAAGTATGAGAGACAAAGTCTCACTATCCTGGCTTCTAAGGAACATACTTGGCTGTACTTCTTCTAAGACAGATTCGCTTGTTTTTTTTGGCATTCCACACTACTTTTTATGGTCTTCTTCAACACCACCATCCAAATGCATAGACTCTTCTATGGTCTTCCTTAATCATTGTCCAACTTTTATATGCATATGTGGCTTTTGAAAATACCATCACATGGGTTAGGCGGACCTCAGTCTTCAAATTGATATCTTTGCTCTCAAGCACTTGAAAAGAGGTCTTTTGAAGCAGATTTGCATAATACACTACATCCTTTGATATCTTAACTGCTGCTTCCATTAGTGTTGATTGTGGTGGATTCAAGCAAAATGAAATCTTTGACAACTTCAATCTGTTCTCCATTTATCATGATGTTGTATACTGATCCAGTGGTAAGGATCTTTGCTTTCTTTACATTGAGGTGCAATTCATATTGCAGGCATTAGTCTTTGATCTGCACCATTGAGTATTTCAAGCCCTCTTTGGTTTCAGGAAGGAAGGTTGTATCATTATGCATAGTACAAGTTGCTAATGAGTCTTCCTCCAATTCTGATGCCACGTTCTTATTCATTATAATCCAGCTTCTCAGAGTATTTTCTCACCATACAGAATGAATACGTATGGCGAAAGAATTTTTCTTTAGCTCTTTCAGTTTGACAAATGCTGAGTGTGTACTTGCCTTCTGGTTTTTTTAGAAAACCAAAAAAATAAAAATAAAACTCCGATGTTATTCTTTTGGGGTCAAAAATTTCATCTGTAACAGTACCTTTGTTTGGCCTTTGTTTTTATATGGTAAATAAAGGTAATAAAAGTATGTATCATTAATCATGGGGTGGGTATCTGACATGACACAGATAGTGAAAACTGCATTAATATTTATTGTCCATTTCCTTCATGTGTCACCTCACCCCATTGACTGTTCACTTATAGGAGGATAAGTGTTTTCCATTATGGCTCTGTTTAAAATTTATGGTAATCCAGTGGACTTTCAAAAACGTTTCCATAGCTGGCAACCTTGAGTGTTGAAAGTTGTTTTCTAAGCTTTGATCCATGAGGTAGTCATTAAGTATTGCTTAAAATTAAGGTTTTATTGACAGATACCATTCAGAAATGCTACACTCCATAGTTTCCTTTGGGATCCATACTGTACATAATCACATATTAAAAACTATGAAAAAATACACAATAAGCAAATCTGTTTTGCTTATACTTCCCAGCCATATTTGATCATGGTTGTAGGCGATATGTCCAGTACTACATTGTCTTTCCAACACTCATCTGTCAGTTTGTCTTACTGTGGTGGCTTGTGAGTTGCTGTGATTCTGGAAGTTATGCCACGGGCATTGTAAATACCAGCAGGGTCACCCATAGTGGACAGGTTTCAGATGAGCTTCCAGACAAAAACAGAGTAGGAAGAAGGAGAGACGAGCTACTTCCGAATATTTAGTTACTGAAAACCTTATAAATAGCAGAGAAACACTGTCAGATATAATGTGGAAAAATAAGCCCCTTAGGTTGAAAGGGATCCAAAATGTGACTGGGGAAGAGAGCTGCCGCCGCAAAGTAGAGTTGACCATGATGATGTGAATGGAGTAAAGCCTGTTGGAGTAAAGCTGGCGGGACCTTCATTTGCTGATGGGGCACAATTCAAAATGAAGAGAAGCAGCTGTAAACATCCATTAATCATCGGAACTTGGAATGTATGAAGTGTGAATCTAGTAAAATTGGATAATTGTCAAAAATGAAATGGAATGCATGAACAGCGATATCTTAGGTATTAGTGAGCTGAAATGGACTGGTATTGTCCCTTTTGAACCTGACAACCATATGGTTCACTATGCCAGGAACGACAAATTAAAGAGGAAAGGTGTTGCATTCATCGTCAAAAAGAACATATCGAGATCAGTCATGAGGTACAACGCTGTCTGTGATAGGGTAATATCCATGCACCTATAGGGAAGCCCAGTTAATACCACTGTTATTCAAATTTATGCACCAACCACTAAAGCCAGTGAGGATGAAATAGAAGAATTCTACCAACTACTTTGATCTGAAATTAATCAAACATGGCAATCAAGATGTATTGATTATTACTGGTGATTAGAATGGAAAGGTTGGAAACAAAGAGGAAGGATCAATTGTTGGAAAATATGGCCTTGGTGATAGAAATGATGCTGGAGATCGATTGCATGGTAGAAATCTGCAAAATCAACAATGATTTGTTTATTTTACATATCTCTTGTAGACACCATAAGAGATGATTATACACATAAACCTCACCAGATGTAATACACAGAAATCAAATTGACTACATCTGTGGAAAGAGACCGTGGAAAAGCCACGGGCAATTGTGGAACAGACCATCAATTACTCATACACGAATTCAGTCTGAAGTTGAACAAAATGAAAAAAAGTCCATGAGAGTCAAAATATGAACTTGAATATATCCCACCAATTAGAGATCATCTGAAGAACAGATTTGATGCATTAAACACTTAAGATCGAAGACCAGATGAGTTGTGGGATGACATCAAGAACATCATAC
>NW_006408583.1:1671001-1679868 GCF_000296735.1 Chrysochloris asiatica
GCATGTGAAAACTGGGCAGTGAATAAGGAAGACCACAGAAGAATTCATGCATTTGAGTTATAGTGTTGGAGGAGAATATTAAAAATACCAGGGGAATGTCAAAAGAACCAACAGATCTGTGTTGGAAGAAGTGCAGCCAGAGTACTCCTTGGAGGCCAGAATGGTCAAAGTTTTTCTCTCATATTTAAGATATATTGTCAGGAGGGAACAGTTGCTGGATACAATCTCCTGTTTGATAAGGTGGAGGGTAAGAGAAAAAGAGGAAGACCCCTAGCGAGATACATTGGCAAAGTGGCAGCATCAGCGGGCTCAAGTGTGGCGACAGTTGTGAGGTTGGCCCAGGATCGGGCAGTGTTTTGTTCTATTGTGCATAGGGTTGCTCTGAGTCGGTACAGACTAAATGACACCTAACAAGAACAACTGCATTGTCTTTTGAGTCTTGGTGTGGTGCTGTAGGATAAACAATGGCCTGCTAACCCCAAGGATGGTGGTTCAAACTCACCAGCCACTTCTTAGAAAACTTATATAGGTTCACTATGAGTGGGAACTGAACAATTATATGGTCTTTGAGCATATTGGTAATAGAAAGTTTTGAAATCATTTGTTTATAGTCATCAGACTTAATTATTATGACATTCTTGATTAACCTGTTCAGATAAGGCAAATATGAGCATGCTTTTAAAATTGAACATGCATGATAACAAAGAAAATTGAATAGGCAAAGCTGAATAGGTTGCTGTTTATTGATGTCCAGTCAGTTTTGACTCATAACCCTGTATGGACTTTCCAAGGAGTGGATGGTGGATTTGAACTGGTGACCATGCAGTTCAAACAGACCTTGTGGACCAGTGCTTAATCCTACATTGCCATACCAGGACTCCAAATCTGAATATCATTGAGTTGGTTCTGACTCATAGTGACCCTGTATAGGGTTTCTGAGGAGCAGCTGGTAGATTTGAACTGTGGACCTTGCAGTTCAACCTTGCAGTGCAGTACTTTATCTCCCTATACCACACCAGGACTCCAAGTTGGAATATAAGTTACCTCTGTTTCTAGTGACTGTTTTTTAATTTGTCTCATTGACATCTTATTCTTTGTATGGATTAAAATGATGTTCAGAAGTGTTTGTGCAACCCATTGAGCATCAAGCATTAATTACCTAGATTTGTTTCTTTCATTCTGTTTTTCTTAATAAATATTTATTTGTATTGAAAACAGCATAGCATATGGTTGCTACTGCATGCCATCGACTCTCTTCCTACTCAAAGTGACACTGTATAGGGTTTCCGTGGCTGTAAATCTTTACTTATCTTTCTCACATGGAGAGACTGACAGATTCGATCTGCTGACCTTTGGTTTAGCAGACCAACACGTAACCACAACACTACCAGGGCTAGCTACCTAAACTGGGTTCAGAATGGTGGTGGTTGTTTCTAGGTGCTGTTGACTCTCCTTCCAACATTTGGCAACCCCATGGAGAAGGAAATGGAGTGCTGGCCCTTTCTGTTCTATTGAGAAATGGGTATGCCTTCCTTCTAAGAAGCTACTATTAACTTATCTTTAGAAAGGTTCTGAAAGAATATGTGCAGGTTTAGACTCTGCCTTGTTTTGCACTCACCATCTTTTGCAACTACTTATGTACATATTTTGGGAACTGGTCACAAAGTCCTTGGTTCTTCTTTAGTCTTCCACCTTATTCTTACTACTGAGGAGCAATTGGGTTAGCTTTTTGTCTTCTAATTTTTAGGAGCCCAACTCGAGCAGGGAGTTCTGGTGTGGCACTTAGTATAATGTGCTGACTGCAAGGTCAGTTTGAACCTCAGGGTCGGTGGTGCTTCAAAAATCCACCGGCTGCTCCTCAGAAACCCTCTATTGGGTTAATGTGGGTTGGAACTGACTCAGTGGTACTTAATAACAACAACAATATGGTGGGCATTGAATACCTGGGTTGTAAGAAAACTCGGTGGTTGCTCTTGGGAATATTTGAAATCTCTCCTTTCTGCTTTCATATTTCCTTAGTTAGAGTCCTGGTGTGGTGCTGCAGGACAATGCACTAGACTGCAAGGTTGGCGGTTCAAATTCACCAGCCGCTCCTTAGAAACGCTATATAAGGTCACTAAGAGTCGGAAGTGACTTGACAGTACTTAATTACAACCACAAATTAGGAAACAATATCTAAAATTAAAAATATACTGTTTAGGAAAGGGAGTGCTTCTCTCCTAAACCCTAGAAGAAGGTATGTAATTTTCTGACTATGTTAGCAAATAAATGCATGCAGCTCTTTTGATAGAATGAGGATTGAGGGGAATACATTAAGAAATGTATTCAGCAGCAAATAAAATCATCTTCTCTCCAGGTTAAATTCTGTGTGCTGTGTTGTTTTGGGGGTGATACTCATCTCTATGCTTCGTCCGTTTTCCTCTTTATGGGCATTTATCATGAGAAGCTACTGCTGTGCCTCTCTGATGACATGGGTCCCTCCCTTTGGGTTCTTAAATGTGCTTCAGAATCCCTGACACCTGCTGCTACTGCTATTTACTAGAGGAGTTAAATGGATTTCATGGTACAAGGCAGTAAGAAAAGCCCTAGAGATGACCTTAGCCGACTCCCTGACTACACGGGGGATGAGAGGTGAGGTTGGTGACACAAGTCCAAGGCTACACAACTAATAAGTGGGAACCAGAATTGTGGCTGTCTGAGCCACTCTTGGGGTTTTTCCTCCTTGGCTCTTGTTGGAGATGAGAATTCACTCTTTTAAAATTAAGAACAGGACCATAGACCTTTAGTTTTTAAAGGGTCACAGGTATCTCTCGGTGAATATTCTTTTGAAGGGGATTGGAATATTTTGAAGTTAGGGACTGCGGAACAGGGAAAATGAACAAGAGTATTCACACTTTATAAAAACGTCCTAATCTGTGGTTATGAATTTGAATTTTCTAGCCCAGTGGCTTCCATATCTGGCTGCATATCTTTACTTGGGTGGGGATTGGTAGGGGGAGAGGTTAACAAATGACAGATTCCAGAGGGCCTGGTGGATGTGATGTCTACCACTTCCCAGATGATTTTGATGCCCCACCAGGTTTGGGAATTCCTGAGGGTCTTTGAGTTGTGGTCACTAGTTATACTACCTGCGTTGGAATTATTTGAGGTGATTGCCAAAAACACAGGTTCTTGGACCCTGAATTCTGATTCCTGGTATGATCAGCACTGGATGGTGAACCAACTACAAGGTCGACAGTTCAAACCCTTCAGCTGTTCCTCAAAAACCTTATACAGGGTCACTATGTGTTAGCACTTAACAACAACAGCCAGCTCTGGGGCTGTTTATTTACATTGGAGTTGCCTGTATCTTTTCTGCTTATAGCAGAGAGATGGAACAAGTTTGCTGTAACTCTGGTTGGTAAAGACTAGATGGTATTACAACTGAAATGCTTTATTTGCCCAGGCCAAATGAAGGTGCTCAGCCTAGTGTCGGCCCTTGGTGAGTGAATTCTTGGGGTATAGGACTAAAACCACCAAACCAACCGCACTGCCGTTTAGTCATTATGACTGATACTGGCCCTATATGATGGAGTAGAAGTGCTCCTTAGGGCTTATAGGGCTGTAAACCTCCAGTGGAGCAGGCAGCCTCATCTCTCTCTCTAAGAGGGGCTGCTGGGTTTGAACTGCTGATAGATCTCATGGTTAGCAGCCCAGTGCTTATCCCACTGCATAACCAGGGCTCCTTGGAGCACAGTATTAAACATGTCGAATTTAAAAGTTTCTAGACTACGTCCAGAGGTTCTGAGTAGTGCAAATGGCTAGCATGCTCAGCTGATTCACCAAAAGGGTGGAAGTTAGAGGCTACCCAGAGATGCCTTGGAATAAAGGCCTGGTGATCTACTTATAAAAAATCAACTATGGAGACCTCTATTTAGCACTAAATACCTCTGTGTAGTTCTACTGACACACCATGGGGTCACTGTGAGCCGGAATGGACTTCATGGCAAGTGGTGTTACTGAACCATCTAACCATCCCTGAAAGCTATGTGTGTAATGAGGTTTTTAGAAATCCTTATTTTCTTACTGTTGCTTTTATTTCTTTCTGTAAGAAGGGCTAGAGGATTACAGCTAGTTGAAGACTGCAGGAAATGAGTGTTGTCCATTTGATCTGGATGTGATGATCCACACTTACTCTATGAGTTGTTTGAGGTGGATCCTGATCTGACCCCATCAGCTGCCAATTTGAAGCATTCAAACCAAAGGGAAAAACAAATAACAAAAGGAATCAGTAGGAACTCCTGAGGACCCAAGGAGATACCTGGCAAATGCTGATTGTCTCTGAGAAGTCAGTGCCTTTGGCTAGGACCCAAGCCTCACTTTTTTCTTAGGGTATGTGTGGTATGAGGGTTCTTGGTGGTGATGGTGGTGGTATGCAGTGGAGTCTATTCCAGCTCATAACTACCCTGGATAAGGTTTTCTAGGCTGCAGATTTTTACAAGAGCAGAAAAACCTCATCTTTCTCCCAAGGAGTGACTGGTAGATTCGGACTGCTGACCTACCTTGTGGTTAGAAGCCCAACTCATTAACCACTATGTAAAAACAAAAAAACTCTAAACTCTTGCCATGGACTTTATTCTGACTCATAACAACTCTGTCTGTATAGGGTTTCTGAGATTGTAAATCTCTATAGGAGCTGACAGCCTCATTCTCGTGTGGAGTGGCTGGTGGATTTGAACTACTAATCTTGCGGTTCACAGTCCAACACGCAACCTATAGCACATGAGGGTTCTTGTTATTGTGAAGTACTGTGAGTATTTGAAGGGAGCAGAAAGCCTCGTCTTTCTCTCACGGAGAGGCTGGTGGACCCAAATCACTCCTTGTGGGTTGTTCTTACCTATGTTCAGTTGACTTTTATGTTGTTTACTGAGAATTCCAAAGTTAGTTTTGATCCTGGCTTCTATTAGAGTAACATAGTTTTCAAACCTTAATGGCATGGGAGTTTTCCCACCCCATTTTAGTTTTTAAGAGACTGTTTTTTAGAACAGTTTTAGGCTTACAGAAAACTGAGGAGATGGTATGCAGAGTCCCCATATAGTCCCTCTTCCCCTTTTTGAAAAAAATAAATAAATGCAACATTTTTATTTTCTTGGGATTGAAACAAATAAGTGGTATTTTATTAGCCTAATGTATGCCTTCAGAATTCATAGCATTTATTTACTGTGATGGAGTCAGTTAGTTTTGTGTGAAACTTGGTGAGCATTAATTGACAATGTAGTTATGTGTGTCTCAGCTACAATCTTAAATCTTAGGTCAGCCTCTTAGGTTGCACGTAGCATGAAGAGATCAAGAGTTTTGATTCTTGCAGACAAGTAGTTGAAAACAGCAGGATCCTGTGTGTGCGCACACATGGGGGCGATGGTGGGGGCGGCAGCTTAATAAACGTCACACTTCAGTCTCTGAATACTATTTAATTAGAGGGCAGAAAGATTGTGTGTGTTCCCAGGTCAGTACAAAGCAGAGGATAACTTGGCTGCACAGAGTAAATTAAATGCTTTGGTGGTCTCTACAGTGCTAACTGCAGAATACAAAACATTTGATTATAGCTATTTTAAGTTTTAGTGGCTGAATTTGTATAAAATGAATTTTTATCAAGTTTGTGAAACCTTTGGGTCCTGTATTAAAACACCTTTAATATGTAAAAGATACTGGAGAAACTTTATTCGCATCCTTGTCAATATCTTTGTACACTTAATTATTTTCCCTTTGTATTTTTACCTTTTTCAAAGGGTATAGTTAAACATTCATTTTACAAATTTGAATATGCATTACTAGAAACTTCTTACAAAGTTTTGGGAAAGACTTTAGCATTTATTCTTTTTTATGTTCATAGTTTTACATCTACCTTGACAATTTCAAACTATTGGGGTGATTAGATGAAAGATTTCAGGATGATGCAATTTTACATTTCAAAAATTTAAGAATTCAAATACAAAATTTTACCATAAAATAAGTTAACTTTTAGTTAGCAAACTTAAACAGAATGTTTGCCCCTACAATATTCTGATTTTCCAGAGACTTTGTTAGAATATATACTAGGGAAATCAGCTTCAGTGTGTTGGGTAAATGAGATTTATGAGTTTTGATTCTATGCCTTCTAGACCTTCATTTTTGGGACTTCTAGATTTGGCCAAATTTGTCTTTGATGGTAGATTAGTAACATAATACTATCTTGAGTCTAGGGCCGCTGAGTTTATTCCTTTGGTAATTTGATAGAAATGTTTTAGTGAAACTTTAATGTAGTTTAAATCATAAAAATTAAAATACAGTTTTGAGTTCTATAGAGAGAGCTTCCCCCCTTGTAATTTAATTTGCTATTCCACACCTCTTGGCTTACTCAGTATACATAGATTATAGTATAATTGTAATGTATGGATGGCAGTGTGGGTTAATGTGCTGGACTGCAAGGTTGGTTTGAACTGCAAGGTCGGCAGTTACCCCTCAGAAATGGCATACAGGGTCGCTATGAGTCAGCAGACTCGATGGCACTTACATAGATTGGTATGATAGCACAGAAACCATGTTCAGTGTAGTGTTCAGTAACTTCCGCTGTTACAGTAGAGATGGAAATAATGTAATAAGGAGGTAGTGAATGAAATGGGAGAAAATAGAGAACAATTAAAATCCGATACAAGACTTCTTGGTTATTTTTTTCCTTTTGTAATCTATAGAATCCTAGTGTTATGGCACTCTAAGTTAAGCACAGAACTACAAGCTCGGTGGTTCAAACTTACCATTCACTCCTAGGAAATCCTAGAAGTCAATTTGAGTCAGAATCGACTTGATGTCATTTGACAACAGCAATCTACACAATGTTAAAGTCCTTAAAATTTTACTTCTTCCCAGGAATCAAATGGATTTGTGTTTTCCCTTTTACCATTTGCAGTAAAAAATATCAATCTGTTTTTATTTCAATTCTTTTGATTCTGCCTCAGGTAGTTGCACTACTTGAGCACAAGCCTTTGTTTTTTGTAATTATTCTGTCTAAATTCAGAATAGAAGGAAGAATTTTTTTTTTTCCCCTCTTGAACCTCTTTGGGCATTTTCTTTTGGCTGTTTCTCGACGAGAGTAGTTAGTTGATGATGGAAACTGTGTCCCTCTCAAGCTTGCTCTAAGTTAATTGACTTTCAGCGGTGTGCACTGCTGCTACTAAATGGTGAGAGCAGTGGAAAGCCCCAGTTTGCCTTTCTAGCTCAAAAGGTCAACTTTAACAAACATTTTCTGGCATTTTACTTGCGAGTGTCCTTTGATTTGTCAGGCCTCTGCAGTGCCTTCATTAGCATGTTTTACTCTTTAAGATATTTGCTTTCTCTTAGGGTTTTAGAATGTCAACATTTTGACACTATTTGATGTCCCTTATTGGTGGTGGATTTATAATCACATGTCTTTTCATGGGGCTCTAAGCCTACAGGCAGCATCAGAATTTTATTTCAACTTTCTTTGCTTGTTCTAGCTACTTTATAACTGCTATGCCATCCTTCTCTATACAGGGTCGCTATGGGTCGGAATTGACTTGACAGCACTTAACAACAACAACAACAACAACAACAACAACAACAGTGCTATCCTTAGCTAACAAGCAGTGATCATTTTCAGACTTATACTTGTGGGTTTCTTTCCTAAATCTGACGAGATTCTCACTCACTACTGTATTATATTTTCAAGAAAAAGAAATCCAAGATGGTGGCATTTACTTTAAGCTGTGCTTCTAGGAGCCCTTTTGCATCTTGCAGGGCAAGTGGACTTGAATGCAGTGATAATGTGATTTACCAGACCACTGATAGAGTCTTCTGTTGCAAACGACTGATAAGTTCTTGGACTTAATTAACTTGGAAACACAATGCGTGCTCCCTCTTACTCCTGCCAGGGAACTGGCCTAATGAGCACTTGTTTGGAGGATTTAGCTTAGAAGAGCATGTTGGACTTGGGGTCAAATCCTAGCCTAGGCACTTCCTGGTCTTGTGACCTTCCCACAAGGTTTATATGATGCTGTGCTTTATCATTTCTTCCATAAAGTGCCTAGCACACAGAGTGCTCTCTGTTGTATCTCCTCCGTACTTGTTAACATTAAATCAGTTGTTTGGCAGTTTGCAGGTGGTGTTTTCCTTTGGTAAACCGATTTTCGAGAAACATTTGCAAATAGATCTTTTGTCCTAGAATTCTTACAGTTTCTCATGTTGTAGACAGAACACAGGCTGATTTTTTTTATCCTTTGCTTTCTAGGTGATTGGACCAACATAATTGGTTTTCTAGAAGTGTGGGACAAAGTTGGGAATAGGAATTACAAGGCAGGATTGGTGATCCTAGAAAGATGATTAATGATACTAGACCAGCTTCTAGGAAGTAGAGCCCTGGAGTGTGGAGTTACTGCTCTATGTGGTATTGTGTGAGTGTTATTGAGAATGAATGAGCATGACTTAAACTATGAAGGGGCTCTCCCAACTGAACTTCCCCTGTGCTCTGTCAGTGGCCTGGAAGGGTCAGCAAGTTGTGAAATCGAGGCGTAGGTTAGATAAAATAGGTGGCTAGTTTTTACTTTTATTGATATCTGTGACCTTAAGATTAATGTCCCTTTAATATAAATTGTGAAATCTATTATGAAATATCCCTGTTTTGCTCAGTAAGATTTTCTGTCGAGAAATATAGAAACCATGTATTTAGAAATTAAGAAACCCAATAAGCCTAATATTAATATATTTTTGTGGTATTATCAGATCAGAAGATTTAGGGGGAAACTTGCTATCCCTTTGTTTTCTATTGAAATATCCACAGAAAGCATTGATTCATTCAGTCATCACAGACTTCACAGATTTCAGTTTGTGTAAGG